>NC_061108.1:66575293-66592793 GCF_015104395.2 Macrobrachium nipponense | reverse complement strand
CGCTAAAAAAAGGGATTTTGACGAATGAAAAATCTATTTCTGGGCAAGGGCCCGTGTCGCCTAGTGAAATGTCCCTTTAGCACACATTTCTATGGTAAATTAATGCTAATATACCAGAGAAAAAGCTAAAATGGAAATGCCAGAATATTCTGGCTCGCTCACCTTATATATAAAGGTGTCGGTATGGTTTCTGGGGCGAGTGAAACCACTACCACGGGTCTCTTGCCATTTAGATTCCTCCTTCTTCGAAATCCCTCTACCAGAGAGGGGCCGTACCAAGGCCCACTCCTCGCTCCAACTACTACTAGCGCCTCTGACGGTACCACTAGCGCCTCTAACAGCATCCTTGGAGTTAGCCCCCAAGCTTGGGCCCAAAGGGTGGGGTTATAAGAGAAGGGTGGGATTTCACTGGGCGACACGGGCCCTTGCCCAGAAATAGATTTTTCCTTCGTCAAAATCCCTTTTCTGGGCTCAGCCCGTGTTGCTACGTGAAATAGTACCAGAGAATTGTCCACAAGCTTGGAAGAAAGGAGTACAATGATATATTGTAAGGAAAAATGAAAAACAATTAATCTTAATTAGTGTAATATAAAGGCAACTTATGAACTAGAAATAACTGTACTGAAGGCTTAAGATTAAACATAGTAAGTTAATATTAACCTTAAAATTAATACAATATAACAAACTGTGTGAGTAATCCTAAAATAAAAACAAGGAAACATCACAACTATGTACAACATGTGGCATCCAAGGCATGACAAAGGCTACATGGTGGCAGAGCCTCGTGAAGAATGTCAGTGAGGCAGGTAGAAAGGAGATCTAGATATAAGCTACTTACTACTACTTAAGCAGTGTCAGGTGAAACTGTGTTTCACGCTGCCACTGCTGGAAATTTAAGTGCTTCTAAGGACTTGAGGTAATGGCGTTTGAACACTGTCGGAGATTTCCAGCCTGTATACTTTTTCAGATCATCAAAATTCATATGTTGAAAGTAATTAACTTAGGTAGCTACTGCCCTAATGTCATGTACCCAGGGGAAAGATTCTGGGTTGGCCTGTTTAATGAAATATAAAATCTGTTGTCTAATCCCCTTTAAGGAAATAGTGCTACCTTTTTGCCTCCTAAATAAAGGGCCTGAAGATCTTAAGGCCGTTCTAGCAAGGTGTGCTCTTAGGGCAGTAACTGGACACAAGGATGGGTCCTGAGGAAGTGGGAGAATTTTCCACGGCACCCACCTATCTAGAGTGGGTCCTCATTTTTAGCTAAAAATTTACGATCTGGAGAAAGTAAGACTTCTCCTGAAAGGAGAAATTCTATATGACCTGAGTCTCTAGATAGAGCCGACAGTTCAGATACCCTGGCTCCTGAAGCTAGACTTAAAAGGAACAATGTTTTCCTCAGGAGGGGTAAAAAGTCACATGAATCATTATCAGTGTCCGAGGTCAGTTTAAACACAATCATTTAAGAACCAAGACACAGACTTAGGTCTCTCTGATGGCCTGAGCCTAGCACAGGCTCTAGGGATAGATGAAAAATAAGAGTCTGTTAGATCTATTTTGAAACCAAACTGGAAGATCTTCTTGAGTGCCGATTTAGGCTGCTAAACCTTTTTCAAACAGTGACCTAAAAAAGGAGATGGCCAGATTGGTTGTCATGGTTTGAGATTCAGACTTCCTCAGAAAAATAGCTAGTTTTTTAACTGCTGAGTCATACTGACACAGGGTTGACTCGTTTATCCGATTCTAAGAATAGGATGTTTTGAGGGTCAATGTTGGCATCCATTTTTGCCGCAAACTTCATGAAATCCATAAAGTTAGGGTTTTCTGAATTCCTGAGGAAGCGTACACAGTCTTTGTTTGTACTAGTTGAGATAATCTGGGATTGGGAATCCGTTGAGGTCGGAGTCCCAACTCCAATAGTAGTGGGAACCAATTGCTCTTGAGCCAATTGGGGGCTATTAGAGCAATGCAGCCCTTGAACGTTCTGAGTTTGTTCAGAACCTTCTAAAGAAGATTCACTGGAGGAAAGATGTAAATCTTCTTCCATTGATTCCAGTCTATAGCCATGGCGTCCGTGGCATAAGCCAGAGGGTCCAGGTTGGGAGCCACGTAGCAAGGGAGTTTGTGATTCGACTCCATGGGGAAGAGATCCACCTGAAGTCTTGGGACTTGCTGACAGATCCAATTGAATGACTGCTTGTCCAGGGACCACTCCGATTCTAGTGGGACTGACGAAGATAGCGCATCCGCTATCACGTTCCTTACTCCCGCCAGGTGTGTGGCGGACAGGTGCCATTTGTTCTTGGCTGCCAGTGAAAATATGGCTATCATGACATGGTTCACATGGCTTGACTTGGAGCCTCCCCTGTTGATGCAGTGTACTACTACTGCACTGTCTAACACCAGCTTGATGTGAGATTTCTTGGCTGGGTGAAGTTTTTTCAGGGTGAGGAACACCACCATAGCTTCCAATACGTTGATATGGAGCTGGCGGAATGGAAGGGACCAGGTTCCTTGTACCTTCTTGTACTGAGAGTACCCTCCCCAGCCGCTTAGTGATGCATCTGTGTGGATAACTAATGCCGGCGGAGGGAACTGAAGAGGAATTGACTTCGACAAATTCTTGACCTCCGTTCATGGGTGGAGACGATTGCCGGGATAGTGGATAGTTTGTCCCGGGATCTGTTGTTTGCTCTTCAGCGCCAGACGTGGTTTATGTCTTTGAGCTTTACTTTTAGCAAAACGTCCGTTACCGAAGCAAATTGTAGAGAGCCTAGGATCCTTTCCTGGCTCCTTCAAGACGTTTGCTTGCACTTGAGAAATTGTCTGGTTGCTTTGGCTATTTCTCTCCTCTTCAACGACGGAATTAATAGAGTGTGTGAGTTCAAGTCCCACTGAATGCCCAACCACTGAAAGCGAGACTCCGATGTCAACCGGGACTTGGTCTTGTTTATCTGGAATCCTAAGTGTTCCAGAAACTTGATTACTTTGACCGTTGCTTGGTGGCATTCCTCGATGCTTGTGGCCCAAACGAGCCAATCGTCCAGATGCGCAACTAGCATTATTCCCTGAGACCTGAGTTCTTGAACCACTGTCTCCGCCAATTTTGTGAAAATTCTGGGGGCCACATTGAGCCCAAAAGGAGAATGCCTGGTTCCCTAGCCGGAAACCTAGGAACGGGCGGAAGTGTCTTGCTACTGGAACATGATAGTATGCGTCTGTAAGATCGATAGAGGTGGTGACGGCCCCACGGGGTAGTAAGGTCCGCACCTGCGAGATAGTCAGCATTCTGAACTTGTCGCAACGAATGAATAAGTTTAGACGGGACAAGTCTAGAATTATTCTTCATTTGTTTGAGCCTTTCTTTGGCACGCTGAACAAGCAACCTTGAAACTTCAAGTGTTTGACTCTTGACACTACTCCTTTCTGAAGGAGTTCTTGGGCGTACTCTATCAATTCCGCTGTTGGTTGTTGATGGAAGGTTTTGGATGGAGGAGGACCTTTGATCCAGTTCCACCCTAGTCCTTTGGACACAATGCTTTGTGCCCAGTTGCTGAACCTCCATCTGTGTCGAAAGAGGAACAGTCTCCCTCCTACCTGAGGGTTCACACTAGTTCGGGGAAGGGCGTGTCCCGCGCCCTCCTCGTAAGTGTTTACCTCAGCTGGATGCTCTTCTGCCACCTCTCTGACGGAAGGCACCTCTAGCTCTGCTACCCCTGCCGAACCTGTTGAAAGGTTGAAAGGACTGACCTTCAAATACTGGGTTGAAGGCCGGGGAGACAGCGTAGGAGGTGGAAGCTTGGTTTTGAGGCTGCGCCACCCATAGAAACTGTTGTTGAGGCTGTGACTTTGATGTTGATGGTTGTGGTACCTGAGATACCGGAACCGCCTGCATCACTGTCTGTTGCTGGGGAACCTGGAGAGGCTGGAATTTCCTAGGCTTCTTCAATTTCTTGGTTGAAGAGGTTGACTCAGATTTCCTCTTACTGGATAATCCCCAGCGAACTTTCAGACTCTGGTTGAGTCTGGTAGCCTCAAAGTGAACTGAGTTCACCACCGACTCTGGGAACAGATCGGCACCCCAGATCGGAGCAGCCAATAGCTTATTGGGCTCATGCCGGATGGTGGCTTCCTGCAGGACATGCTTCCAACAATTACGCCTTGCTACAATAAAATCATATAGATCACATTGCATTGTATGGAATTGTGATTTGGCTATGATTTTAAACAGAGGTTCATCTCCGTACATCAGAGATGATACCTCTGTCATAACAAGAGTATTGAGGGACCTGGACAACCTTATTCGGGCGTCGAATTCAGCCTGGATGAGGCTGTCCGGAAGCCTGGGTAGCCTCTTGCTAAATTGCGTGATGGCGCAGTCTGATTTTAGTTTCCCGACCGAAAAGGTGGCCGGGAGATCCAACCATAGATCTTCCATTCCGGGGAGAAGGAGCGATGTAGGCTTCGTTTCCCAGAGCTGGGGCATTGGCTCGTCTCTCATCGCGGCCTTCATAGTCAGCTCCGCTACCTTCATAGTGAATGGGATGGGCGTTTCTCCGTCCACTATGAACATTGTGAAAGCGCTTTTAAACGCTTGGACCCTGGTGTTTACACAGTCCCAATCTTCCAAGCTCCTAAGCCAATCGCGTTGGGCTTGATCCCGGGAGAGGATAACTGTCTGTTTTGGGATCTCGTCCTCTCTCCTCATGGCTGCTTCCGTAAGGCGGGCATAACCGATGAAGGGGGGTTGCAGATCTGCAGGATGAAACTTGAAGTCCTCAAGCCTTCAAGTTCCACAGTCCGCCAACGTCAGCATCCCGTCCTTGAAGGGAGCGTATGATGAAATCCTCCAGGGATTACTCGCCGTGTAAGGAGGGAGAGTATTATAGTCCGGCATGGTTTGGACTGCTGTGCCGGACTGTGCAAGACCTGTCGCGGGGTTCTCACGGAGACCTGCGATGAGGTTCTCCTGAGTGACCAGTCTTTCCAAAATCGCTCGGATTGACTGGCCTGACTCCTCCAAAGAAGATGAGATCTGTGTAAACATCTGGAACTTGTTCTGAACCAAGTTCCCGACCAGACTACCCATTTGCTGCATAATATTTGCAGTAAATGAGTCTGTGTCGAACGGAGTGGGTTCCAGTTTCTCCTTGGGGGTCCTAGGACGGGCTCCTGACGAGGTCGAAGGCTCAGGGTCGGGTAGGAGCTGAGCCTTGTCCTTAAAAGACTTACTTTTGGAGCCCTTGGAATAAGAAGAAGTTCTAGGCTTCTCTCCTCTGATGGTGAGCCGGAGTTTTCTGAGAGCCACTCGAACTAGACTTCTTTGACAGAGTCTTGTGAAGCATCTTGAGTTCACGCTTCCCTTTAACCTTAGGGATCGCCTGGGTGGACTTCGGTCTGACCGACTACCCATCCCCGGTGAATCCCTGGAAAGAAGAAGCAGCAGCAATAGGGGAAGAAGATCTAGATTGACTCAAGGGGAGACCTTGAGTCCCTACCAAACCTGCCTCACTTACACTCCTACCTGCGGCGTCTCGAGGTCCAGGTTGAGAGCTGCTACTTCTTCTAAAACCTCCTGGTTCCCGGGTTCATCCGCGGCCAGAGCCACCTGCTCTTGAATGGTGGCGATGTAAGGGGCCGCCGCCTCCGGTTCGACATAGGAGGTCGCTTTACCGCCGGGGAAGATGAGGGCAGCCATCTTCTTGTCCAAAATGTATGGCTGCCCCTTCGTCACGTTCCGACCAAACCCGCCGACCCAGGCCTTCAGGGTGGTTTGGGCGGCGTCCCTGACCGCTTGAGCACCTTGAAAGAGAGTCAGAATTAATACTTAAGACTACTTAAGATTAACTTAAATTACGTACAGTAAATGATATATCACAAATTATATAGGCCAATAAATTATATGTGACAAGGTTTAGTATCCGGAGGTGTACTTACTCCGGAGGAGACCTGATCCACCAGCTCATAGCAGATGGTGCAGCTCTCGTGGTGCCAGACTGCCAGTTCCCCAAAGCGGATCGCACAGGTAGCGTGGGTCCAGCAGACCTCGTGCCCACAGGGGTCCTGGAGAACGGCGTTGCAGCCCGACTCCTGGCAGTGGGTAGCCTGTAAGTGAAATGATACATGAGTATCAACACTAACTTGCTGGAATAAGTCCATGAAGTGATATATCATAATACCGGAGTGCGCTGGAGTTCACAGACAATTTAAAGGCTTGGTCTCCACTTGCTTTTCTGCCGTGTAACGTGGTGAGTGTCCAATAGAGTTGATAAAACTAGAATCAGTGTGTCCCCGGCGTTGCCGGAGGAAGAAAATATCACCAAAACAGTAGTACCTAATCTATACGCCGGAACTAGGAGTACTAGGACGGCGGGTGAGGAGCAGGGGGGGACCAGCAATTAGTGGGGGGGAGGATAACTCCGCCGTAAAAACTTAACATTAGAATAAGTAGGTGGTGAACTCGGGTGGTGGGCGGGGTCTCCGCTAGCTTAGGCTAACATAAAGGATGTAAAGAATAAACGTAAACATGCAAAAGGTAAAATCAGATGCCAGAGCTTCTCTACAGTCACTAACCTTGGGGCCTGGCAGTGCCGGAGCCCCTATCCACCGGAGCGGGAAGGGTGGTGACTCAGGGTGAGAGAGAGATCGGCCCGAGAACCGAGGAGATCCGAGCGCAGCCAAGCCTGGTGGCCAACCGAGGCCCAGCCGAGCAGGGAACCCCCCCCCAGAACTCTGTGATGAGAGCAGTGCGAGCCGAGCCAGCGTCGCGTGTCCCCCTACTAACTCCCGTATCCCCTGCGTGGAGGGGGGGAAGAAGGGAGGGAGCTCGGATCGGTTGCCAGGGACAACGTGAACGAGCGTATCTCCCCCCTGGAGGGGGGAGGAGGCGTGAGGGACTGACGCTGGGTGGCTCATGGTGATCGCCTGGCCTCGTCGCGGTCGTGGAGCGAGCCACGCGGTGAGACAGACCAAGCGATCTGAGGTGGCCTAGGCCATCTCCAACCCGTGGTAGTGGTTTTACTCGCCCCAGAAACCATACCGACACCTTTATATATAAGGTGAGCGAGCCAGAATATTCTGGCATTTCCATTTTAGCTTTTTCTCTGGTATGTTAGCATTAATTTACCTTAGAAATGTGTGCTAAAGGGACATTTCACGTAGCGACACGGACTGAGCCCAGAAATCTACCTACAAAATCTCTTTACAACACAAGATTCGAAGATTTATCTTGCAATTCACGAAATATAGCACATTTTTTTTTTAATTTGATCCAAAATACCTATTTGCTTCATGCAATGACAATCAGATTTTATACACGCCTATTATAATACCTAGAGATACACAAATGACTAGAAAATAAATTTTACCTTTTACCTGTTGTTGAACAATTGGGAAACTTTGGTCTGTGCTTGCTCAAGAATATTAAAAGGAATTTTCTTTTGTGTTACTAGTTTAACAGTTGCTACGACTAGAAAATGAAAATTAATTTTCACACTGTGCCAGCACAAGGTCGCCATTTTTTAATGACCTGCTCGTTCCCTCCTTGAAAAAATACTCTAACAATCTTAAAAATGGCCTTGCCTGGAGGGATGAGAATTAATACAAATAAAACTCTATGGCAAAAGGTTGATATTTCTAAAAAAAGGAGAAATTTATATAAACTCTGGATTGTCGGTCCACTGAAAACACGTGGCTGGGAAATGAACCAGACACAGAGATCAGAATTTGCGCAAATGAGTTATTTCAATGCCAGCCTTATTCCTAAGGGTTCTCGATTTCTCCCACAATCAGGCACAGTGTTTGTCTGCAAAGATATTGCATTCTAACATCAGTATTAAGATGAAGAACAGTGGGAAACATTACACACTACTTGCTCTTAGCATAAAATATTACAACTCACTTAAGGGGTATGAAACGACTGGGAGCTTATAAAGAAAGGACCATTACGTTGCTTGAATTAACTAGGGGGGATGTTTACTAGCATCACAAGGGAATTTATCAGAGCATTGAACCAAAATTGGGGGTGAGAAGCTGAACAAAGAAGGGGGGAAAAGTCACCTCGGAAGAATGGAGATGAAATACATACAAGACAAAACGATTCACTGACTGCACTTAATTTACTACATCTCACACTACCTGGAAATCCTGGGTCGGGTAGTCTTCTCATCTGCTGATATTTCTGTGCACTATGGAGGTATAAGGACATTCTGTCGGATCCCCCAGAGGAGGCAGGAGAGCAAAAGGGGTGAAGTGGAGTCTGCAGGGCTTGAGAAAGTTCTGAGCTTTTCTGAGCTCCTGGGAACGCCTGAGCTTTCTGAGGCAGAGCTGCTGCGTCCCATTCTTTTAAAATTTCGGTCAGGATAGGCCACTCCCTCATTCAGGGCCTATGTGGAGAGTAATTCTAGGCAGCCATTGGGAGCAAAGAACAGATTTAGAGAGAATGGAGGCTTCCATTTCACAGGGGCAAATTGAGCATTTATGAAGAGGAATTACTTTTCCATGGTTCTAGCTTAAAATCCTGAACAATTAACATTATTATTTGAAAATATTGATAAACGTAGTACATATACCATAAAAATTCTCTCATCTCAGTAAAAGAGAGAGAATTATTATTTTTATTTAATGTTATTTAATTTACACATAAAAGCTTGAATTCATAGATTTCATAAAAAATTGAACAAACTCTTTTGTAGGGTTTCTCCAGGATTCATGTATGATAATTAGTTTGGTTCCAATGAAAAGTTCACGCTACTCTGAATTTGTAGGGCTCGAATCGCTTAAGATTGAGGTATTACTGTATTTACCCATTATTCGCAGGAAATTCACATATTCGCGATATTTTTCTATGAGAAATACCACAAATTACTGTATTTTCATATCAATATCATGATTAAATGCACTTTGTGATAAAACTATTTAAAAAACATTTATAAGCATTTTTGGTGGGTTTTTCTTGAGTTTGAACTAACAAAATAGGCAGTTCTTAGCATTTTTATAGGGGTTCTAAGTATCCATGGATTCTAGGAATTTTGCGGTGGGGGGTCTGGAATGATTACGGGGGTTCCACTATACTTGCAAATTTATATTTGGAATTTTACAAAAAAATATTACTACTCACTATTAACACAGAAGAATATATGAACAGTAGTGTTTGGAAGAGATGTGTTGACAATATTTCTCCACTTTTAAATGCAGAAAATGTAGGTACGTATGGTATGAATATTAATTGGAAAACTGAATATTTTGTAACTGTTGATAAAATTTGCAGTTGAAAATGTCTGGAAATGAACAATTCAGGCAGTTCCCAGTTATTGGTGGGCTCGGTTAATGGCAATCTCATTTTATGGGGTTGTGTAACACCATGAAATCGGCGATTTATGGTGCCATATCACGCCGAGTTTCAGTTATCGACGCCATAAGTGGCTGATAATAGAGTTATGGCACCATAGCATACCTAATAGAAGCGCCATTAACTGAAACTCAGTCCCATAAGCGCCATAAATTGCCAAGTTTCGGTTAATGGTGGTTTTTGAAGCCCCCTCAGCTCACTGGGCTCTCATACGATCTGAAGAGTTGCCAGTAGTGATATATGGAACTAGGAATATTTTTCACCCAAAATTCATTTGAACACTATGGCACCAAATCTTGATCATTGCCCTAAAGCTATATAGATCGTGTATATACGATACCTGGGCTGTGGGGTTAAAAAACCTGAGGGCTTTCGTACCAAAGTATAGAGGGAAAGCTCTCACACAAAGGCTTGACATGCTCTACATTTATCTTGTGCCCAGTGAGAGTGTGAAGACAAAAGGGGGCACATATTACGTTAGTAGGTTTCTGTTACGGTGTCAAAATATCCTGGCAAGGGGTCGACACAATGTTACGGTCTCTGAGAGAGGGTCGATATGAAATAATAAAAAAAAAAAACTATTGCAATACATCCCCTGAACACCTGAATTAGCCCTAATCCCAATTAGCCCGAACAACTCTCAATTACCCATCCCACTAGTGGGAAATTTGTTTTTAACAGTCAGCGTTGCCAACGTTGCAGGTAAAAAACTTCCTTGAGTTACCATCCCAGACGGTTGGCAACGCTGGTACAGGTGTGTGTCGTTACTCTTATCTTCCTCAATTGCTTTTTGTTCGCGCCGCGGGAAGGTTGTTGACCTTCTGCAGCGCGAGTTTGATCCTTGCCCGACTCTCTCGGATGGTTACGATTATTGACGAAGAACTCAAGAATTACGGGACTTGGTTTTCGTTTGGATTGGATTGATATACAGATATTATGGATAAGACTTCGCTTCTACCCTCCACCTCAGCACCGGCAGTTTCGACTCCGTCTTTGATCTCTCCGACGTCGGCAGAAGCCACTGCACATCGCTCCTGCTCTTCCTGCAAGAGACGTATGAGTACTCTGAGACACGATAGACACTCTATATGCCAGGTATGTAGGAAAATTAAATGCGATGTGGAAACGCGGTGTGAAGAATGTTCAAGTTGGACAGTTGAAGAGATGGAAGACTACATCCGACATCGCAAGTCGTTAGCCATTAAAGGAAGTAAACGCAAAGTAGATTCAGCGTCATCTGTAGGATCGCAAGCTCCTATACAACAACCGAAGGAGTTAGCTAGTGATGAGGTAGTAAAACAGATAGAGGATAGGATAGCAAATAGCATGACAAAATTAATTACGAGTCTTTTCCAACAATTGCTGATGAAAATGCTAGTAGTGTTAGGATGTCTAATCATAATTCTCTTTCAGCTCCCCTGCCTGTTCCAGAACCAGCCCTAACGGGTGCTGAGGGTAATGAAGAACCACAAGCCTCCAAGTGGGCAGGTTCTGTCGGCCCCCTCGGCGCGGAGCAGGCAGTGAAGGACCCCCCCTTACAACCCCATAGTAGTTTTGATAAAATTAATTTGGAAAATTTTAGCCAGGATCAGGGAATAGGGGTGACTAAGACGATAGGGTCCGAGTTAGGTATTGAGGACAAGCTTGCGAGCGTGCAGTCAGTCTTCTCCTGGACGGACATCAAGTCTGAGTTCGTTGGCATCCAGCCTTAAGGCAGACGTTTCTCCATCTTCTCTTCTGTTTAGGTCCGGTTCGAGGACACAAGTAAAGTTTACGGTTCCGAAAGTGCGGGATCCTGTTCCTTTAGCTGTCAACTATCCTTCCTATGTCTTAGAAGATCCTATTTCTTCTTCCCCTGTATCTGTCTTCCCTACCCCTTCTTCTAGTAATGCGGATCAAGGAGCCCCCCCTTCGGGTGTTCTAAGAAGTTCCCGTAGTAGTCGGATCGACTTGGCAGAGAGAAACGCAGATCTTTTGGGCCTCTCTAAAGGCTATAGGCTTTTGATTAAAGGTTGCATTATTAATGGTATTATGAACATTAGAGATTATGTGACACAAGAATGTCCAGAATTTTTGGAGGACATGCTGCAAGACTTTCAAGGAGGGTCAGAATCAGTGTATTATATGTCCCTTAAGAGAGAGTCTCATGCCACCTCCGGGTCGTCCGCAGTCCCTTCTTCCGCTCCCACAACCTCTGCCTTGCCACTTTTAGTTTCCTCTATGACTCCTTCTTCTTCTTCTTCTTCTTCTTCTCTTGCTTTTCCTGCGGCTCGCGCACCTTCCACCTTTCCTACATCTTCTTTCCAAAGCCTTCCTTCGTCTCAGGTAAATTTACCAGTTCCAACTTTTCCGTCGTCTTCGTCTTTCTCTCTTACGCCCTCAGTACAGTCGGCTTTGGTAAGGGGTATCTCCGGTCAGGGAGGAACACAGACTTACGTAACAGGAGTTCTGGGTCCTAATCAGTGGCTTATGCAGGATTCTTCGCTCCCGCAGCAGTCGGTAGCTCAGAAGGCAGCGGATATATCTCAGGCGTTTCAGGTAACACAAAGTTCTGACATACGCGTTTCTGCCTCGCCTAGTCGAGAGGCATCACGATTGAGCGAGGTACAGCCGTCAGCTTCGACGTTTACTGCTGCGGACCCTTCTGGAGTAACCTCTTCCCCTTTCATTCTTCCCTCCTCTTCCTCGATCCAGGCACATTCGGTTCCGCTCTCTTTTCCTTCGGCAAGATATAACACAGTAGGTTCAGTTCCGGACAGGTTTCTTCCGCACCGAAACAAGGGGATTTCTCCCCAGGACTTTTCTTCCCTTCCACCTCTTTCAGGGGTTACTATTGCTCCAGAGGCGGAAGGACAGCAACCAGGTTTAAGTGATAATTTAGCAGACTTTTCATCGTTGGATGGACCGCACTCTGGCCCTCCTCCGCCTTCTTTGGCCCCAAACCGTTCGGCGGCTGCGGAAGAGGAATCTATTCCCGAACTTCGGGATATTCCGGTGGACTTGGGCTGTCCTCTGGCTAATAGCAATGATTATAGGCGTATGCTGGATTATGTGACTGCGCTTTACCCGCAAGCGAGAGCTCCGGAGGATCAACATGTTTCGAATCAGTCATTATTTGAGACATTCTATGCTACCAAACCAACTCCAGCACCTTTTTCGTGCGGTTTAGTCTGGTTTGACCGCGTCAAACAAGCGATGCAAGAGGCAGACGGTAGGTTGGCTGCGGCAGTAGCTGCCAATAGACAGGATAGTTCGCTTCTCTCACCGCGTAAGGCGATTATGCAGTCCGGGGGAACCCTTCGGCAGGACCAGGTTACCGCTCAACGAATCGGTTGAGGCGATTCTGTGTAGGTCTCCGGCATCGTCTAGACTCGTAGGAATTTCGCTAAGAGAAGCGGGAGTGTTAGAGGACGTCTTGCGTAACCAGACGGAGGCCCTCTCTCACACACTCTGGATATTATCAAGCCTGATGGGGTTTCTAAATAATGACGGTTACGTTCCCTCAGATCCGGGACTGTTCGACAACTTGATAACGTCAGTCTCGATGGGCTTAGCGCATCAGGCGAATGTGCTAGCTTCCTCTACGACGTTCGTGGGGAAAAAGAGGAGAAACTTCTATCTGAGTCACCTTCCCCCTCATTATCCGGACGTACACAAGAGAGTCTTACTTAGAGCTCCCATAGCGTTAGCAGATTCTCTTTTTAAGGAGGGAGACGTATCCAATATGACTAACTTCGTGGCTTCCAATTCGGCAGTCGAATCGCAACAGGCCATGATTCGAGTAGCAGCACAGGGCTCCCGGTCACCTAGAGGAGCACGTAGGGCTTCCCCTATGAGAAGACAGACTTCTAAGTCTCCCCCTAGATCACCTAAGAAGGTGCGCTTTGCGAACAGGGCGGGTTCAGGCCCTTCCTCATCATCCGCTAAGCCGCCTCGTCGGCTCGGAATTTTACGAAGTAGGAGACATGTCCCTCGTCTGCACAGGTAGGAGGCTGTCTAGCCCCTTTCTACCAGGTATGGAAGGAATGGGGAGCAGAGGATTGGGTGGTGGAAGTTCTGAGGGCGGGGTATCGGATCCCCTTTCACTCCCTTCCTCCTCTGTCACCCTCTCCCGTATACCTTCCGAGTTATTCCCAGAATTCCATCAAAGGAATAGCTCTAACAAAGGAGATTCAGGAACTCTCGGAGAAGGGGGCACTAGAAACAGCCCCCCCATCTCCGGGGTTTTACAGCAGGATCTTCGTTGCATCGAAAGCTGGGGGCAAGTGGAGGCCGATAATAGATCTTTCGAACCTCAACAAATGGATAGTAACTGCGGGGTTTCACATGGAGACCGCGCAGTCTGTATTACGGTCAGTCAGAAGGGGGGATTGGATGGTGTCGGTGGACCTAAAGGACGCGTATCTCCAAATTCCGGTTCATCCGGAATCTCGGAGATATCTCAGGTTCGTATCTTCCGTCGGCACCTTCCAGTTCAAAGTTCTCCCCTTCGGGCTGACTACAGCGCTGCAGGTATTTACGAGGGTCATGTCTCCGGTATCGGCAATTATGCATCGTCGGTTTACAGAATGCTAAGATACCTAGACGACTGGCTAATTCTAGCCTCCTCCCTGGAGGAGATATTAAAGGCGAGGGACTTCCTTCTGAACGTATGCGGGATGTTAGGAATTCGTCTGAACTTTGCAAAGAGTTCTCTAGTACCAACACAATCTATGACTTATTTAGGGATGAGGATTCTCTCTCTTCCTTTCAAGGCTTTCCCATCACCGGAGAGAATACAGTCAGTACTAAACCAAGTGAACCTGTTTTTGTCAAAAAGGGAACAAATAGCGTCATCATGGAGAAGTCTATTAGGGAGAATGTCGTCTCTATCCTTTCTGATTCCAGGGTCTCGTCTCCGAATGCGTTCGCTACAGGGACGTCTCAGGAATCTTTGGGACTTCCGAAACGAGAACGCAGTTATAAGCTGGAGCGATTCTTGCCTCTCGGATCTTCTGTGGTGGTCAGAAGAAAAGCACCTGACACGCGGAAAGTCCCTAGTCTCTCTCATTCCCGACTTTCACCTGTATACAGATGCCTCAAATCAAGGTTGGGGAGCAACCTTGGAGGAATCTCAGGCGTCAGGTCTTTGGGGGGAACGGGAAAGAAAGGAATCAATCAATTTTCGGGAACTCAGAGCGATAGAAGAAGCGCTCAAATATTTCTCGGAACTAGTACAAAACAGAGTGATAGCATTGTTTTGCGACAACGTAACAGCGATCTCATATCTCAAGAATTCTGGAGGAACGAGATCAACAGAACTAAATCTAGTAGCCCAAAGAATCCTGAGATGGTGCGAAGACCAAAGAGTGTCTCTCCTTCCCCAGTTTGTATCGGGAAGCCTCAATGTTCTGGCCGACTCTCTAAGTCGCTCACGTCAGGTACTGGGAGGAGAATGGACATTAACACAGGATGTAGTACGTCAGGTACTCAGGAAGTGGCCGGCAACGGTAGATCTATTCGCGACGAGACTAAACCATCGTCTGCCGATATATTTCTCCCCGGTAGTGGATCCGATGTCAATAGGAACAGATGCAATGCTACAAAGCTGGGATCACATGCAGGCTTATGCGTTCCCACCCTTCGGTCTCATCCATCGAGTTATCAGGAAACTGAGGGAGAGCGACAAGGTGAGTTTGACACTGATAGCTCCTTTCTGGACACAACGCCCACGGTTCCCGGAACTGTTGGAGCTCATCATAGATATTCCCATGCTCCTTCCTATTCGGAAGGATCTACTCAAACAACCACACTTCCACCACTACCATCAGAACCCTCGCATGCTAAACCTAGCTGCTTGGAGACTGTCGAGCGAGCAGCAAGAAAAACCGGACTATCTAAAGAAGTGGCTAAGCAGCTTTCTTTTAACTTAAGAAAATCAACACGGAAACTGTACCAAGTCAGATGGACTATTTACAGGGGATGGTGTCGGAAAGAGGGTCATTCTATTTCTAGACCTTCAATTCCTAAAATAGCAGACTTCCTTTTATTTCTTAGGAAAGTCAAGAGACTTTCACACTCGGCGATAGCAGGCTACCGCTCGATGCTCAGTAATACTTTTAAATTTCACCTTCCAGAGATCTCAACGAGTAGGTGTATTCATGATCTTAATACGATCCTTTAAGATTGAAAGACCAGGATTACCGAATCGAGCACCACCATGGGATTTGTCGGTAGTGCTTCGTTTTCTAAGTTCCCCAGAGTTCGAACCAATCGAGAATCTGACATTAAGACAGTTAACAAAGAAAGTTCTCTTCCTTACTGCATTAGCAACAGCGAAGAGAGTGAGTGAGCTGCAAGCAGTATCCAGGCTCGTTTCGTACAAAGGAGACGATATTTTCTTGTCTTTTCTGCCGGAATTCGTGGCGAAGACAGAGTCGGAGGCGAACACACTGCCAAGGTCATTCAGGGTATTGGCCTTGAGAGATTTCGTCAATGGAGACCCGGAAGAGATGCGATTATGCCCGGTGCGAGCGCTAAGAGTATATTTATCCCGGGTAGAGAAACTTCGCCCTCGCCCGCGGACACTTTTTATATCTCCTCGGAATCCTTCACGGCCGATCTCGAAAAATGCGATTAGCTTCTTCCTAAGAGAGTAATATCACAGCTCATGCGGGTTTCGCATTCGGTAAATACAAATCCAATACTACCGCGAGCGCATAGTATTAGGGGGATGGCTACATCATCTTCCTTTCTCAGAAACTACTCGGTGTCCTTCAATTCTAGAGGCGGCTTCTTGGAAGTCTGTTTCAGTATTTACATCGTTTTATTTAAGAGACGTTCAGTTTGCTTCATCGGAAGGCTACTCGTTAAGCCCGTTCGTAGCGGCGAACACTATTATATAGGTTAAGTTGGGGAAAGTATAGGTTAAGCCGGTGAAGGTAGAATAAAATTAGGTTTAAGGTCTTTCTGACATTTAGATAGGAAACCGCTTTGGTCTCCAGAGGTCTGGACAAAGTGTTACTAGAATAGGTTAAACGTAGTTAGATACGTTAATAGTCAGTCTTCTTACGAGAGTCCGAGGGGGTGCTCTCGTAGGCTAGACCTTGGACCATAGTGTCGGCGCGAGGACTACAGCGTAGTCTGGTCATAAGCGCTCGACAAACAGAGGATCACAGAGGACTTCGGCTCTGCACGCCGCTACTTGCACCTCCATACATGAGAGGCTATGAATAGCCACATGGGAGGATCATCATATTCCTACACATCCCAGAGCTCTGGAGGATCCAGCTGGGAAGAAGTAGACGACATAGACAGTACTGACTCGACAGACGATCGAAGTACTCTCCAATACGTCTCTGCACCGAAAGGAATAACAGATCAAGTGAGTTTAAGTTGCATAAGGGTACTAGATAGATTAGTGAATGAGTTACCATCTATACGGTAGTAAGAGGCGGGCAAGAGGATTGATCCCTCCCCCTCTAAGTGTTGTTAATCGGGCTAATTCAGGTGTTCAGGGGATGTATTGCAATATGAAGTTTTCATAATAAAACTAATATTGTAATACTCACCTGAACACCTGAATGATTCCCACCCTCCTTCCCCACATCAATCTGAACCAGATAAGCAATTGAGGAAGATAAGAGTAACGACACACACCTGTACCAGCGTTGCCAACCGTCTGGGATGGTAACTCAAGGAAGTTTTTACCTGCAGCGTTGGCAAGCTGACTGTTAAAAACAAATTTCCCACTAGTGGGATGGGTAATTGAGAGTTGTTCGGGCTAATTGGGATTAGGGCTAATTCAGGTGTTCAGGTGAGTATTACAATATTAGTTTTATTATGAAAACTTCATTTTTCAACACCAACAGTTGAAACTGGGGATACGAATATAGAAAGAAACACTAACACAACAAAGGTTTATTTACAAGCTTACTAACATAGGCAAATGCAGAATGGTATCTCCTATTTACATAAAAAGATAATCTTTCACTGCATGAACTGGGGGAACAGTGAGGTAATTCAAATACTTGCGGGACGGTTTAGTGACTTGTAACGGTGGCTTCACAAAAGGAGAGCGGCAATTGCAGACGTCCTCTTGACTCCGTATTGCAGAAAATAGTTTACTTGTAAGGCAGGAATTCCCCTAAACCTCTAGCAGGACCTTTTCTTC
>NC_061108.1:66545293-66570293 GCF_015104395.2 Macrobrachium nipponense | reverse complement strand
ACCCCGGAATACACCGAAAAGTCCACGACGTAGCCAGTGTTGGCCTCGGTAATAAAAAAAAATTTCACGCCATATTTCTTCGGCTTCTTGGGGTTATACACTTTGATGCTTAGACGTCCTTTGTAAGGCATCATCCCCTCATCTAAAGAAAGGTTCTTTCCAGGAATCACGAGAGTTTTACAGCGTTCACGAATATATTCCAACATGGGCGCACTAAAATGAGGCGATCAGAGTTATTCCGTATGGCCCTTCGGTTGAAGGCGTTAAAATATCTGTCCAACGCCAGGAAAGTATCACGGGGCATAATGCCGGGCACATAGGGCGTACATAAAAGAAAATTACGCCTCCAATACATCCTGACGTCGGCAGCAGGAATCAATCCAAAAAAAACGTGGAGCCCCAAAAAAATGCGCCATGTCAGAGAGGTCGCAGCCTCGCCAGTGATAAGATAATGTCGTGCGTAGTTCATCACGGCAATACCTGGCGTAGTCCACCGTCTCTGCTACCAGGTACTCCAGCAATTCCCGCGTAAGGAAAAGCTGAACAAAACCCAGAGCAGTCAGGGGAACAGGTACGGTGAGGCCAGGATTTGCCGTAAATGGATGCATGGTAGGTGGTGTGGGGTCCTCTGTCCACCCATCGTCGCTCTCGGACGACCCTAGGCTAGCCACGACTATCCGACCTTCTACGTGCCCTGCGCGCGCGCGCAGGGCACGAGCCGCGGGGTCACGAGCGCGGCACGATTTCCCACACGAACCCCCCTCACTGGCCCATCTCCCTCACTCAAGCCTTCGCTTTCTGTATCCCATCATCATCACCAACAAAACTTGATCCTAAATCATCGTCCTCCCCCTCCTCAGATTCCCCTCATAAGCACTATAACTACTAAATTCTAGTTCACTTTCGGGATGTGACCCTCGAAACGGACATTGGGGGCAAATAATCCTCGTCATCACTATGATCGGGAGTAATGTCCTCGTCACTGGATGACCAACCGCCATCAAAATGAGGACTTGCCAAATGCTCTCGATCGAGCTCCGATAAATAATCGTCAATGTCTCTTTGTTTGAGCCCTCCCAAATTCCTACGAATGCCCCTAAGGATGGCACGATGTTTCCTTGGGGTTACTAACGGCAAATGAGACACATTCGAAGCACTTTCATCGACACGTGGTCGCACAGAACGGCGTTGAGGACCGAGGTCAGGTTGGGTGCTGGGTCCTTCGCCAGCATCCAAGTCCAAAACTCTTCTAACACGATCCCTTCCGACGGGTAAAACGCGCCTTTCGCGTGTCATACGACGGTCAGACATCTCTATGAACGTTCTGTACCAACACAAATGTTCAAAGTCTCGCACAAGCTCAGTCAAACACGATTGCGGCAAAAGATCGCTGACGGATGATGCTACGATGATGCTGGCTGGAGCGAGAAGGAAGGATTCCGCGCATGCGCACTTGGGTCACGCTTCAAAACAAAACAAGGCCTTGATCCGTGATCTCCCAGCATCCCCCAAGGCGCGTGATTCAAAAGTTTTCGGCTGGTAGGCCTATAAGTATTTTCCGCGAATTTTAAAAAAAACTTTTTTGAGTCGACGTATGATACGTGCATTCGGCATAGGGGAGACATTTAGACTCGACGTTTAACACGTCCATTCGGCGTAAGAGGGTTAAGTAACATTTTAACATTTCCAAAGGACCTTTAGCAGTGTGACCAAAAACAAGCTCAAATGGACTAAATCCGGTAGTGTCGCTCGGTGCTAACCTTAAAGCTAACAGAACGAATGGTAACTTTTCTTCCCAGTCGTGTTCGAAGTTCTTACACAATTTCTGTAAGCAACCCTTTAATGTTTGATGAAATCTCTCCACAATTCCTTGTGATTCGGGATGATAAGGTGTGGAAGTTACGAATTTGATGCCTAATTCTTTCATTCTATCCTTGAAATATTTGGATACAAAATTACTACCATTATCACTCTGAATAGTACGAGGCAGACCAAACTTAGAAAAATAATTCAACAATCGTTTAACTACGGTCCTCGCGTTGCCGCTTCTTACAGGTACCGCCTCGGGATAGCGAGTTAGTCTATCAATAATTATCAACAGATATATATTCCCTCCCTTACTTCTAGGCAAAGGTCCAACCATGTCGATAACTACATTCTCAAAAGGTTTGCCTACTGAAGGAATATTACACAACGGAGCTCTGGGGATTACTTGATTCGGTTTCCCGGCAATTTGGCATTCATGACAGCTTAACACATACCTCTTTACATCATTTTTCATTTTAGGCCAAAAGTACGCCCTACTAATACACTTGAAAGTTTTATTTACTCCCAAATGTCCTTGCTCATCGTGTGCTAACTTCAAAACTAGTTCACGAAGCTTCCTAGGAACTACTAATTGTTCTGTGACTTCCCCTTTACACCTGACTTCGGTCGAACGTAACGGCACAAAACTTCGTCCTTTAAACAAAAAGTTTCCTTACACACATCATCGAGATCATCATCCAGCTCACATTAAAAAATTCGGGTTAGTGTCTCATCCTCTCTCTGCAACTTGACTAGCTCATCCTTATCCAAAATGTTAGAGCCTAATTCATCACCGTAACTAGTACTAGATACAGGTACATTTACTACGTTACTCTCGACAGCTACGCTTTCCGTTTGGCTATCACTGTTTACATCGATAGAGTCCTGTCTCTCAGCCACACTCATGCCAAGATCAACCTCGCTACCTCTATCACACTCGTTCGAATCCACGAACTCACTCTCGTTCGAATCCACGAACAAATTATGACCATGGTCTACGTCTGTATCTAAACCCGACCTAGTTACTACCATCTCAGGCACTGGAATATTCCTCACAAGAGGATTCACATTCTTGGATAAAGCTAAGTCATTACCGACAATAATGTCAACGCCTTCGACGGGCAAACTGTCCACAACTGCAAGTTTTACTTCTCCTGACACTACCTGACTTTCTAAATTCAACTTCAACAAAGGACAAAGAACACAAGTGTTAGGAAATCCACCTAACATGACTTTCTCTTCCATACTGATTTCTGCCCTGTTCGGCACACACACACTTCAAATCAGTGAGACAGCAGCACCTGTGTCTCGAAGCAAGACTACTTCTCTCGAATCTACTCCTCCAAGAGAGGAAACTACGCCTTCTGACAGAAATTCACCAAATATTTTCCTAGTTTCTCTCAACACATCATTCCTACTTGACGAAAGGTTAACTAGAGACACTGGTTTCTTACCATCCTTCTTTTCTACTGCACAATTTCTCGCTAAATGCCCTTTCCCATTACATTGGAAACAAGTTAATTCTGAGCCACTAGATGCCACCTTACTCTTACAAACCTTAGACGTAAGACCAGGTTTTCCGCATGTATAACAGGAATAGTCACTTTTACTCGCATTGCTATTACTAGGACTGAAACCTTTACTGCTTTGTACTCTACCAGACGAAGGATCATTTCGTTTCTTACTAACACTCAAATTATGAGTTAGACTATATTCGTCAGCTAACCTAGTTGCTCCTGCAAAAGATACTTCTCGCTTATCCTCTATATAAAGTTTAATCTCAGGGGATACGTTATCTTTGAAGTTTTCTAACAACACTAAGTTCTTCAAACCGTCAAAATCCTCAACCTTAGCAGAAGTTAACCAATCAAAAAACAGCCTATCTAACTTCTTACTGTATTCTACATACGTAATATTTTCATCCTTTCTCAAATTTCTAAATTTCTTACGGTACGCCTCCGGTACTAGCCTATACGCGCTAAGAACAGTTTCTTTCACGATATCGTAATTATCACATTCCTCCTTAGACATGCAACTATACACAGTAAGTGCCCTACCACTCAAAACTGACTGCAAATATAAAGTCCACGTTTCTTTAGGAGAACCTATTCGTTCCATTAACTTCTCAAAACACATAAAATATGTCGTAACATCTTCCTCATCAAACTTTGGTACTAATTTTAGCACTTCACTCATACCTAACGTATCAGCTTCGTTTTCGTTCTCGCCTGACCGACTGTTACAAGTACTTTCCCTTAACCGAGCAATTTCCAACTCATGCATACGCTCTTTCTCTCTCTCTTCCTGCTCATGCATACGCTCTTTCTCTCTCTCCTCCTGCTCATGCATACGTACTTTTTCTCTTTCTTCCTGCTGCATTAACAACATCTCTCTCTCTTGCTGCATTTTCATTGCTTCTCTCTCTTGCTGCATCTTCATTGCTTCTCTCTCTTGCTTCATTTTCATAGCTTCTCTCTCTTTCTCTTGCTGCATTTTCATTACTTCTCTCTCAGCCGCTCTTTCATCTCTCTCATACTTTTCCCTTTCTTTCTTCTCAACATACTCACGGAGATCATTCCCCTCTAGACCTAGTAGCTTACCTGACTCAATAAACTCTTTCACCATCTCACTCATTCTGATTCTTTCTATATTCTCCCTGTTTCCAACTGTTAAAGTGTTGATAGCCTAGGCAAGGTCGCCACAATGTTACGGTGTCGAAATATCCTGGCAAGGGGTCGACACAATGTTACGGCCTCTTGAGAGAGGTCCGCTTCAGGTTCGATATGAAATAATAAGAAAAAAAAATTTTTTCAACACCAACAGTTGAAACTGGGGATACGAATATAGAAAGAAACACTAACACAACAAAGGTTTATTTACAAGCTTACTAACATAGGCAAATGCAGAATGGTATCTCCTATTTACATAAAAAGATAGAATCTTACACTGCATGAACTGGGGGAACAGTGAGGTAATTCAAATACTTGTGGGACGGTTTAGTGACTCGTAGCGGTGGCTTCACAAAAGGAGAGCGGCAATTGCAGACGTCCTCTTGACTCCGTATTGCAGAAAATAGTTTACTTGTAAGGCAGGAATTCCCCAAAACCTCTAGCAGGACCTTTTCTTCTCTGAAGTCTGCTCGACGTCGAGATAACACGAGATAATCCGTCCACTCCTGAAGACGACTAGACCAGTATCCAACCAACTCTTGAGCAACTTTTTTCCTGATCCTTCGTCGGTTCCTTTTTCTCGTATCTCTCATGGATGATCTCTGCTGCTGTTGATTTCTCACGGATAATCTGATCTGTGGCTCTTACTCTCGGTGACTAACTGGAGTCTCTCTTCTATGATCTCTGTGGCTGTTGCTACGACAGTCTTATTTATACGGCACTCTGGGGGCGGAGCCTACGGCGAGCATCACAGACTCGCGAGATTTCTAGAAATTCTTAGATGAATCTAGACGAGGTATTGCATCAGAAATCGCGGCGTTTCTCACGTAACGACGGCGCCAGACGAGTTCCACTACACTCCTGCCGATTCTAGAACCATCATGATAACAGGCACCTCCAACACAATGTGCTAACGCCTCCTTGCTGCCGAACTTCTCGAAAATGCATTCTCCTTTCCTTTATCTTCCTTTGCTATGAAGCAATTACCATCACAGTTTCATTATGAGAGTTTTCAGAATATGTGAGCCATAGAAGAAGGTATTAGCAAAGCATATGAAAATTTCTGCCTTCGTAGGGAAAGAAAGAAATTGACTGAAGATGTTAAATTCGTAATAAAATTATCACTTAGAAAAGCAAAGGTAACCAGCAGGAAAATTAAACAACGATGAGACTGGAGATGTTAATGAAATTAATGAAATAATAAATGCATCTCGGCTGTATATTCAATTAACTTTATCAGTAATTAACTAGAATCATGAGATGCCAATTGTAAAAAGATAATTTTGTAATAGTGTGAGATGTTATTTTCCATTTTCTCAACATACAAAACTTTCCTATAAGATTTTCTGCTAATAAACATATTTCATTTTCTTACTTCATTTTTACTTTATGATAATTTGTTTAAAAATGAGTGCATGGCATAGCCAATCAATGCAATTATTCTACTTACAAAACTAAGTTTCAGAAGAAAATGTAGATCTAAGAACAAATTTGAGCTGTGGCCGAGTGCTTGATATACTACATATTCGATGGTAGAGGGCGAGGAAGTAGTCTCTGGTATGATGCAGACCATCAAAAGATTATAAAAAAAATAAGCATCGGTTTTTCGCTCTGGCGACATCTGTACCGAACGGTCATGTCTGTGTCCTAGAAAAGCCCAGGAATTTCATCTAACAGTAAGCCTTTCGTCCTAAACGACTTCATTATAATAGGGCTATTGTGAAGTTCATTCACTGGGTTGATTTCACTGGTGAAATTTCGATTACCGTCGTTAATTTCTCAGTTTCTTTTCAGTTGTAGGTAAACACTGAATAAGAGCAATTGGTCAGGCGATAGATGAAGCCAATTGCATCTATTATAACGCAGTAGGAAAAAGAGAAGGCTAAATGGGAAGTCACCAAATAATAGTTACAAAATATATGTTGTTCACTGCTAGCCAGCCGTGCGCATATGAATTGGTTTTAGCTCTGATGTGGTGCAGGTGTCAACTTTTTCAGAGAGACTTGTGGGTCAGACAACAAATAAAGAAACTTTGTTGGTAAGGATTAACTCTAGCATCAGCGTTTTTTTTTTTTCTTCTTCTTTTTACCTGTTGACCGCTGGATATTAAGGTTCCACCCATAAGCTCTTTCAGTTACAGTCACAGGTTACAGTAGCCATTCAGCTCTGTCATAATACTGAGTCGCCCGATTTTTATTGATTTGCGGTGCCTAATGACAAAAATGCTGACTATGGCGAGAACATTTTGTTTGGTTTGTTTTTCGTGTTCGTGAAGCGTGTGCCTTACATGTGTGAAATTTGGTTTTGAGTATTTTGTTAATTACTCATAGAAATATTAGAGATCTGGCGACTTATGATTGTGGATTAGTATTAGATTCATCTTATTTAAAACGTTAGAAAGTTTGCAATATGCTACAAATAGGTCTACATATTGGTTCCCTGGATGTAATTTTGCCACCATAAAAGATGCTAGCATCAGCTGGATCACTATGTTAGGGAGAAAGACCGCCCCAAAACGAATTGACCTCAGTTGTGAAGAAATGTAATTACGTAGTAGCAGGTGAGTATTCACTTTGCATTATGTGTATACTTTTATTTGGTTTCTGCCCTTCCTTCACATAATTTTGTTCATGGTTGGTAAAGCACAGATAAAGAATATATATAATTTAGTGCTCAAAGGCAGATGCTGGCATCGGCTTTGGTGTAGCCTTCCTGATATAGAGAGAAGCGGGAGGTTATCATCTGTTGCATCAATTTTTACAGCAGAACCATATGCAATTTTAAAGGCTTTAAAGGAAATATTAATCCAGATTTAAAATAATTTTATTATATATTGTGACTCAAGAAGTGTTCATCAGTCACTGGAATCTTTTAACTCGTTAAACCCTCTGATTTTAGATATATAGGAATGGCTGCTTTTACTGAAAAGAAGAGGGAAAGAAGTCAAGTTCTGTTGGGTGCCTTCCCATGTTGGGGTGGGTGGGAATGAGAAAGCTGACCAACTTGCAAAATTGGCAGTGGGCTCCCGAGAACCCACAAGATGCCTACTGCCATATCGGGATTTATATCCTCTAGTAAGTCAGAGAATTAAAAAATGTTGTCAGTCCCAATGGGAGAATATTTTAACTAATCAAAAAATGCGCAGTGCTACGTCATCAGTGTGTCCTTGGTCATATCCCTATAGTATGCCAAAGAGACAGGAAACGTTGGTGTGCAGATTGAGGATTTGATGTCCCGTGAAAATCCTCCATTTTGCGATGGCTGTACTGTGCCCTAGACTGCGAGACATTTGCTGGTTGAATGTCCAAGACTTGGGAATTTGAGACAGATTTCTGTCTTGGGGACGTAACAGAGAAGGTAATTTTATTCTAGCTACAATTCTCAGAAACGATTTTAATATAGAGCAGTTATATATCTTTATGTATGAGATGGGCCTCCTCAACAAAATTTAATTAGTATAATTATATATAGAATGCCTATGTAAGAATTTATATATTTAAACAAATATATTTATGTACATATGTTTTTACATTTTTTATATGAAATTTATTTTAAATTTAATTTTTTTTCCATTTAAATTTATTTCGGTGTCAATAACCTAGATGTTGTGACCCTAGTTTTAATAGACTCAATCAATCAATTAGTGAGTATAAACTAAAATGTCCTTGGATTTAATTCCAGTCGTCTCATAGTTGATGCGATTTATAAATAATGATTGAGTTTTGTATATTTCATCTGGTGTTTAACAAATAAATTTACTTCATTTTTAGCACATGAGGTCAAATTCTGTAATCTGGCATTTTCTATAGTCCAGCAGTGGCCAGGTATACTAAGGTTACTAGATTAAAGAGGTACATTGTGGGTTAAGAATTATAGGGTGCATCACATAGAGAGAGAAAATTAGTATGCAAAATTAATGACTGCAAATAGATTTGGTCAAAAGCTCAAACCATAGCTCTGCATATGAACTACGGGAGATGGATTACAGAAAATCCCCAGATTGAAAGATGACGAAGAACTGGCATGGACCCGTTGGAAGCAAGATTAAAGTCTAGAAGATATATAAACAGTAGGTCACTGAACTGAAAAACTCTGAAGATGACAGCTAGAGCTGTTGTAAGCTAAGAGAATTACTTTGTAAACTGTTCAAAGGGAAGCATTTTTATGCAGTATAAGAAGATAATAGAAACACCAATTTCACTTATTGGCTTTTCTTCTGATTTAGATATTTTTTATTTATTTTGTTATGGGTATTCTGTGAAATGTGATAGATAACATTGTGCCTAAGAGAAAATCTTACACAATTTTTCTTATACTACACTTTACTTTCAATATTTTCACAATTTTTCTTCATCAGGATAAGTTAAGTGATGAGACCCATTTTGTGGATGGAATCCATAACCCAGATTATGACCATGAGGCCTTTCTTGGAGAAGATGAAGCGCGGACATTTGATCAGCTCACACCTGAAGAAAGCAAAGATCGTTTAAGGTATGTTTTGACACACGTAACTCAACTTACCAGGCAATTACATAGCTAACAGTTTCTAGTATCGGCAGCTAAAATTCGAAATTCACGGTAACGATTCTTTTGTTTTGGCTTTAGGAAACTAGTCCCGCCCACTTACGAGGTTGTGAGTCGGCATCTAGTTCGAAATTTGAATTCTTTGCTGTTTTCCTTGATAATCGGTGAAGTGTTCTTTTTTGGTAGCCATTCGGCGTTGACTTAGGGATTGTGGTAATCTTTAGAAATTGAATCAGAATTTACAAATTTAACAGATTATTTATATTGACAATTACTTTAACCGACGATGTTCAACACTATACCCTATAGATTATAAAAAGCCCTTGTAATTTTCTAGCTTTTAACAACAAAAAAACAACTCGTTTCTTCTTGAAAGTGGCAAAAATATTTTCCAGCGCTGCCAGTTCCTATCTCAAGTGTTAAACTGACCTCGGGCACCAAGATGTCGAACTGGGAAAGTTAGTTGCTTAATTGTCGTTCATGCCGGGCTGCTGGTACCATTCTTAATACAAATATTTCATTTCAGTTCCCAAAATTAATTTACTTATATAATTGAAGAATTGTTGCTTGAAAGTTTTGTATACTTAACATGCAGTAATATATCTATATATAGTCTCGGTATTTTTTCTTTTATTATTATCACTATATGGAATTCATGACCCAAATAATCATCTAATTGTTTTGAGAAGCCTTATGAAGACTAAAACACAAACAGATATTTTTCGTCGGGTTTGGTAGTCATGCAAAAGAATCTTGTATTTTGATGATAAAAACATATACAACAACAAAAAACAAAACAATTAAATATTCTGAGTAAACAGTGAAGCTGGAACTAAATCTGTCTATAAAAGAGGATATAAGAATATGTTATGAATACTCGTAATGGAAAGAAACTAGGGACTATACTATATATAGATAATAAATGAAATAGCTGCCAGTAATTCCACTTGCATAACCAGAGTATATTTATGCCACCCTCTCTCTCTCTCTCTCTCTCTCTCTCTCTCTCTCTCTCTCTCTCTCTCTATATATATATATATATATATACTATATATATATATATATATATATATATATATATATACGTATATTATATATATATATATATATACGATATATATATATATATATATATATATATATATATATATATATATATATATATATACACATACATACATACATACCTACATACATACACACACAACTATCAGCAAATGGGAGAGCTTCTGCGAGCTTGGAATTTACGAATATATGTAGATGAATTAACACAAAACAAGTAAATTAAAAGTGCGGAAGTCCAGTAGGCCTATATGAAAAGCAGACTTGGAAGAATGGAAAGATTTTCTAAGGAAAGGAGACAATAGGGATCAACCAGAAAGTATATGGCTCCCAGGAGACAACAGACCCACGGATTAAAAAGGGGCAAAAGATAATATAGGCCTTTAAAACTCCAGAGAAGTGTATTTGGCAACGTGGGGGATAATGCCTAAATCGCCATGAAAGAGCAGCAAAGGCCAGAGGGCTAGATTAACATCTAAATATGACGCTCATACAATTTGTGTTAACTGTAGAGGTCAAAATTGTCCTGTAGATGAGACTTGTATGGAATGTAAAGCATGCGTTATCAAGTAGTGAAAGACTTTAAATTCTCATATATCTAAATTAGCAAGGGTAGACAGAGGAAGGCTAGTATCAAGCAAGACAGAGTGACTGCTAGTCAGAAATCAGATAGGTCAATTGAAGTTCTGATTGTCTCTGTTTCCACTATTTCTCCCATTCCCAGCCCTTCTGCTATTACTCCTAACCCTGGTCCCAGCTCCCAGGTTCTTAACTCCATCACCCAATATTGCCACCTTGGAGAGTAAATTCGACAGTAAGTTTGAATTTTGTTTAACATAGTGTCTTAGTTTGGTCAGTCAGTGAAAGCACTTATGAAGCGCAAAAGTGAGGCGAATGAAGTACAATTGGAGGAGCTGGCTGTCCACCCTGCTGATTCTTCTAGGCAAAGGTCCTTGGCATACTCCCCTACACCAGGGAGAACCCATACTGGAAATCCTTCAGTTTCACCTGTTGCCAAATCCCTGGTGATGACAGTAGACAACCATTGGAAAGGCATCTTTGTGGAAGTGCACCGTCTTTCCTCTAGTTCCAAGGCTTCCAGCCTGGAAAGGAGGCGCCATTGGCGTTAAAGTAATTCTTCTAGACCACTGAAAAGGTCTGCAGCTGATGTTTCTGTGGTGCCAGCGATCTCATGAAGTTTTTGGGATAACCCAGAGAGGTTCCCACTTGAATGCTGTTCCCAGGTTCATAGATGTAAGCGCTCATCAGCACCTAGTAGTGCAGCTGTCCCTAAAGTGCACCAGTTAACTCCTGCGTCCAAGTAGCGCCAAGTGGCACAGGAGTGCCAATCGGCGGCAAAGTGCCCAGCTTCTTCCAGGCACCTAGAAGTGGTTGATCGTCCAGTGGCCACTGAACATGCAGTTCCAAGCATCAGACAGTACAAGGTAGTCACAGGGATTTTGACTGTTCTTTTTCCTCTTCAGCGAGTTCCACACCAGAAGAAGGAAATATAGCAAATTCGGCGGCGTATTATGTACCTTCAGGAACAGTGCAGACTAGTGATCTTGCTCAGTAGATGTTGGATAATATCTAAGGATATTTAAAGCAACATTGTGCCAAAACCCGATAAGGATCTCTCCCTGTCTCCAGTGTCGTCAGCAGAAGAGGAAGAGAATAAAGCACCAGAAGAAGGTGCACCTTCTACAGCTTATGAAGCATTACTTACGTTTTTGCTGCTCACATACCCCACCCTTTTCTCTCCAGCAGCTCATGCTTCTCCAGCTTAAACACTTGAGTTAAGCATTCTGTCTGACTCAGCCAAACTACCTAAGATGGAATTGGCTAGCAGACAAGAGAGATTAAGGGAAGGCTTGCTTTAGCTATCCACTTTCTCACTTTCTAACTAGAAGGTATGTGTATTATGCTACTCTAGAAGTTCCTTCCTTGGGAGTTTCTGCCTCCTCTCAAGGGGACGTCTCTCGTCTCATAGATTGGCCCGAAGGTCGGCATTCTCTGCTGCAAAGGTATTGTTTTCTTCAGCTGAGTTAGATCATTTTATGAAGAATACTTTCAAGATTTTGGAAGTAATCAGTTTTTTTATTGGTTTGTAGGAGCACTGGCTAAGAAGATTCAGGATTATCCCAACTTTCATTTGGACATTTGTTCAGACCTGCTAGATGTATTGTTTGTGCAGACCAAGGAGTGAGGGACGCATCAAGATAAATAGCTTCCCTTCATACTATGGGGTTGTTGAAAAAGAGGAAACATTGGTGTTCTACACCACTAAGGGCGTTACTACTGTTCAGAAGTCTGCACTTCTTTTTTTCACCTTTAATTAAGGACTCCCTTTTCCCTCTGTCAGTAAGACTTGTTGGCTCAGTCCACAAGACACCCAAAAAAAGCTGCTACTGTTACCAGTGCTAAAACGCCGTCACCTTTGCAAGCAGAGACCAAACCCCAGGACGAGAGACAATGTCCAGATCAGCTCTTGAGCAGTTTAAGATGACATCGACAAGACCTGCCACCAACAAGTGAAATCGACTTCCTCTATGTCCCAGTAGGTGCCAGGGTCCAGCAATTTTGGAAAGTAAGAAGCCAATGAGGGCCAAATCCATGGGTGGCAACAGTACTGAGATTTAGGTATTCGATCCCATTCCTAGAAAAACCAAACTTAGTCAAGAAGCCCATCGTCTTGACTGCCTACAGAGTAGGCTCAAAGAGGTTTTCAGCTCTCGCAGAGGAAGTACATTTCCTCCTCGAGAAGAGAGCAATAGAGGTAGTCACAGAGGAGAACTCTGAAGGGTTTTACAATCGACTGTTTGTGGTGCCGAAATCAACAGGTGGTTGGAGACCAGTATTGGATTTAAACGCCTTAAATGTCTTCATACAGAAGACAAAGTTTTCTATGGAAACAAATCACTCCATTCTGTCAGCGATGCACCAGGGAGACTGGATATGAGAAATGTGTATTTCCACGTTCCAATACCATGGAGCCTTGGTTTTCGTACATAATCAGTTCCAGAACCTCCCACGAACACCAAAATAATAATACCCATAAGGAATAATGTAAATACAAGTACATAATGCATTCCAACCCCCAAAATATTAAAAATAAATACATTTTATAAGTAATAAACTCAGTTTTACATACAAAAAACAAAGAAAAATAAATATAAATGAATAATGAACATTTAACATAGTTTTACATACAAAAAAACAAAGAAAAATAAATATAAATGAATAATGAACATTTAACATCACTCTTACCTTGTTAGCATATGGAAAATGGAGAGGAAGGGAGGAGGAGGAGGAGAGGTTATTGTTTGGAAGGGGAATCCCCCTCCAGACTGTTTTCAGGTATCAAAGACCTATCTGTGGTTACTTCTCTGCATTTTTTAGTGGCACTATCTAGGGTTACTTTCCCTCTTTGTTTTTTACTGGCACTAGGACCAGCTTGAGAGTCACTTTACCCCTGTCGCTCAACAGAATCGTCCAGAGACATTTGTTTCTGATGTCTTTTTAAAATTCGCCTTAAGTGGAACACGGCACTGTCATTAAAGATGTTGGAGACACGGATTACAACATCCTTGTTGGGATGATAAATCTCCACAAAATCTTTTACATCACTTCACTTTGCAAACATGCCCTTAATCATTGAAGTAGGCACATTATGTACAGGCAGCCCCCGGTTACCATTGGTTTCGGTTACCAGCATTCAGTTCAGTGGCACTTGTTCATTATATTCATAACTGGGATTTACCCTGTGTAGGGTTTTTAGCACCATTGTCTGGTTATCGGTGGCTTCCCCTAAGTGCCGAGACTGCCTCATAAAATATAAACATAACGAATTTGAAACTTTTCCTTGGTGCCCTTTTAAAAAGTTATCCTTTACACCGCTTTATCCAGTAATACTGTATTTAGTCTTATGTTACTATTATATTATAAAATACAAACAAACCAATCATGTTTTGGTTTGGAAAAATCGGCTGATAGAAGTAAGTTCATTTTGCTGCATTCAACTCAATTCAGAGCGATTTTCTCTCTTCTATTTAGTGTAAATTAATCCTTAAAAACTATTTATATGGGACAAGGTTATGTTCCATTATATGAAGTTTTTTAAAGTCGAAATATGGCTTAAATACGTCTTCTTGTGAACTAGATTGTTATTACTGTGTCCCACGCCATAATCAGGATGGCTCTTGAAAATCTGACCTTTCAAACATCTCGATATTACCATAAATAGAGCCATATATATAAATCTATCTCAGTAGCACTGGGTACTCTGATTAGCTGCTATGCCATTTGCTTGTTTGTTCAAGTAGCCACTTAATATTTTGTAAGATAGCCATGAGGCAATGTGCTTTTTGACAGTAGTACTATATAGGAGAATAAAATATATTTACATTTAAACTGTTTTTATCATATGCAAAACAACTCTTCCTCCCAATTTACTGAAAAAGTAATATGTTACTCCTCAAAGATTTCGCTGTAATTCACGAAGTATTATAGGTAAATTATAGAAAAATTTTTAAAATTTGCACAATTTATCAAGGATTATATACATATAAAGAATATTATTCCATAAGATTAATAACTGTATTATTTGGTCAAAACTGAATGCTACCTCAAAATCCGTCATTTCTATCTTCACTAAACACAATCAAGTAACTCACCAATTTCTGGGCCCAGCCCGTGTCGCTACGTGAAATGTCCCTTTAGCACACATTTCTAAGGTAAATTAATGCTAACATACCAGAGAAAAAGCTAAAATGGAAATGCCAGAATATTCTGGCTCGCTCACCTTATATATAAAGGTGTCGGTATGGTTTCTGGGGCGAGTGAAACCACTACCACGGGTCTCTTGCCATTTAGATTCCTCCTTCTTCGAAATCCCTCTACCAGAGAGGGGCCGTACCAAGGCCCACTCCCCGCTACAACTACTACTAGCGCCTCTGGCGGTACCACTAGTGCCTCTAACGGCATCCTTTTCGTTAGCACCACTCAGACCGCACATGTTTTTTCTTGCTCTGTGTTTTGTGCTCGTTTTTAGATTATCTTTGCATCATGGAACATCAAGCTATTGCTGCATCCAAGTTAAGTACTGCCAGAAGTGTTTCATGTCAATTTAGCTGGGCAAGGGCCCGTTTAACCTTTTTTATTTCGGTTATGAAAGATGGCGTCCTGAATGGCTTTGTTACCGGCGGCTCGCTCCCACATGTTTCATTGTTTCGTGCTACTTTCGGTCTCCTATACCGATTGTGCTCGAATGTTTTAGCAGTACATGTTTATTACTATGGTTTTGCATTATTGACGTGTCATTACGATTATTTGTGCATTTATCTTAACAGGGGGGTTTCCTTAAGTTCTCACGAGCTCGTAGCCTACATCGCTCCTATTAGCTCAGAGTTCATGCATGCATGTTCCTTTGTAATTAGGTCTATGATAGGCTCCTTTAGGATATTCGTCCTTTCTTTTGGTCCTGAGCCACCCTGGCCACCGCCCTACATTCCTACGTATCAGCATAGGCCAGCTGCTTTGAGTTGCTAAGTCGCCCTCCCGTCTTGGTTGGCCCGACCCAGCTTCTCCAGGACTATTCTTTCTCTTATCCTCGATTTTCTGCCTTCCCCCAGTGTTTTTGCTAGGATGTTATTGTATTCATGCCTTTCGAGACTGTCGGAGATGGCCTAGGCCACCTCAGATCGCTTGGTCTGTCTCACCGCATGACTCACTCCACGACTGCGAAGAGGCCAGGCGATCACCATGAGCCACCCAGCGTCAGTCCCTCACGCCTCCTCCCCCCTCCAGGGGGGAGATACGCTCGTTCACGTTGTCCCTGGCAACCGATCCGAGCTCCCTCCCTTTTTCCCCCCCTCCACGCGGGGGATACGGGAGTTAGTAGGGGGACACGCGACGCTGGCTTGGCTCGCACCGCTCTTGTCACAGAGTTCTGGGGGGGGTTCCCTGCTCGGCTGAGCCTCGGTTGGCCGTCAGGCTCGGCTGCGCTCGGATCTCCTCAGTTCTCGGGCCAACCTCTCTCTCACCCCGAGTCAAGACCCTTCCCGCTCCGGCGGATAGGGGCTCCGGCACTGCCAGGCCCCAAGGTTAGTGACTGTAGAGAAGCTCTGGCATCTGTTTTTACCTTTTGCATGTTTACGTTTATTCTTTACATCCTTTATATTAGCCTAAGTCGGCAGAGACCCCGCTCACCACCTGGATTCACCACCTACTTATTCTAATGTTAAGTTTTTACGGCGGAGTTATCCTCCCCGCCACTAATTGCTGGTCCCCCCCTGCTCCTCACCCGCCGTCCTAGTACTCCTCGCTCCGGCGTATAGGTTAGGTACTACTGTTTCGGTGATATTTTCGTCCTCCGGCAACGCCGGGGACACACTGATTCTAGTTTTACCAACTCTATCGGACACTCACCACGTTACATGGCAGAAGAGCAGGTAGAGACCAACTTTAAAATTGTCTGTGAACTCCGGTGCACTCCGGTGTTATGATATATCACTTCATGGACTTAGTCCAGCAAGTTAGTGTTGATACTCATGTATCATTTCACTTACAGGCTACCCACTGCCAGGAGTCGGGCTGCAACGCCGTTCTCCAGGACCCGTGTGGGCACGACGTCTGCGGGACCCAAGCTACCTGTGCGATCCGCTTTGGGGAACTGGCAGTCTGGCACCACGAGAGCTGCACCATCTGCTATGAGCTGGTGGATCAGGTCTCCTCCGGAGTAAGTACACCTTCAGATACTAAACCTTGTCACATATAATTTATTGATCTATATAATTTGTGATATATCATTTACTGTACGTAGTTTAAGTTAATCTTAAGTAGTCTTAAGTATTAATTCTGACTCTCTTTCAGGGTGCCGCCCAAACCACCCTGAAGGCCTGGGTCGGCGGGTTTGGTCGGAACGTGACAAAGGGGCAGCCATACATTTTGGACAAGAAGATGGCTGCCCTCATCGCCACCATTCAAGAGCAGGTGACTCTAGCCGCGGAGGAACCTGGAAACCAGGAGGGTTTAGAAGAAGTAGCAGCTCTCAACCTGGACCTCGAGCCCATGACGGTAGACGCCGCAGGTAGGAGTGTAAGTGAGGCAGGTTTGGTAGGGACTCAAGGTCTCCCCTTGAGTCAATCTAGATCTTCTTCCCCTATTGCTGCTTCTTCTTCTTTCCAGGGATTAACCGGGGATGGGCAGTCGGTCAGACCGAAGTCCACCCAGGCGATCCCTCCTAAGGTTAAAGGGAAGCGCAAACTCAAGACGCTTCACAAGACTCTGTCAAAGAAGTCTAGTTCGAGTGGCTCTCAGAAAACTCCGGCTCACCATCCCGGAGGAGAGAAGCCTAGAACTTCTTCTTATTCCAAGGGCTCCAGAAGTAAGTCTTCTAAGGACAAGGCTCAGCTCCTACCCGACCCTGAGCCTTCGACCTCGACAGGAGCCCGTCCTAGGACGCCCAAGGAGAAGCTGGAACCCACTCCGTTCGACACAGACTCATTTACTGCAAATATTATGCAGCAAATGGGTAGTCTGGTCGGGAACTTGGTTCAAAACAAGTTCCAGGAGATGTTTACCCAGATCTCATCTTCTTTGGAGGAGTCAGGCCAGTCAATCCGAGCCATTTTGGAAAGACTGGTCACTCAGGAGAACCTCATCGCAGGTCTCCGTGAGAACCCCGTGACAGGTCTTGCACAGTCCGGCATGGCAGTCCAAACCATGCCGAACTATAATACTCTCCCTCCTTACACGGCGAGTAATCCCTGGAAGATTTCGTCGTACGCTCCCTTCAAAGACGGGATGCTGACATTGGCGGACTGTGGAACTCGAAGGCTTGAGGACTTCGAGTTTCATCCTGCAGATCTGCAACCCCCCTTCATCGGTTATGCCCGCCTTACGGAAGCGGCCATGAGGAGAGAGGACAAGATCCCAAAGGAGACAGTTATCCTCTCCAGGGATCAAGCCCAACGCGATTGGCTTAGGAGCCTGGAAGATTGGGATTGTATAAACACCAGGGTCCAAGCGTTTAAAAGCGCTTTCACAATGTTCATAGTGGACGGAGAAACGCCCATCCCATTCACTATGAAGGTAGCGGAGCTGACGATGCAGGCCACGATGAGAGATGAGCCAGTGCCGCAGCTCCGGGAAACGGAGCCTACATCGCTCCTTCTCCCCGGAATGGAAGATCTATGGTTGGATCTCCCGGCCACCTTTTCGGTCGGGAAACTAAAACCAGACTGTGCCATCACGCAATTTAGCGAGAGGCTACCCAGGCTTCCGGACAGCCTCATCCAGGCTGAATTCGACGCCCGAATGAGGTTGTCCAGGTCCCTCAATACACTTGTTATGACAGAGGTATCATCTCTGATGTACGGAGATGAACCTCTGTTTAAAATCATAGCCAAATCACAATTGCATACAATGCAATGTGATTTATATGATTTTATTGTAGCAAGGCGTAATTGTCGAAAGCATGTCCTGCAGAAAGCCACCATCCGGCATGAGCCCAATAAATTATTGGCTGCTCCGATCTGGGGTGCCGATCTGTTCCCAGAGTCGGTGGTGAACTCGGTTCACTGTGAGGCTACCAGACTCAACCAGAGTCTGAAAGTTCGCTAGGGATTATCCAGTAAGAGGAAATCTGAGTCGGCCTCTTCAACCAAGAAATCGAAGAAGCCTAGGAAATTCCAGCCTTTCCAGGCTCCCCAGGAACAGAGTGATGCAGGCAGTTCCGGTATCTCAGGTACCGCAACCATCTACGTCAAAGTCACAGCCTCAACAACAATTTCTGTTCGTGGCGCAGCCTCAAAACCAAGCTTCCACCTCCTATGCTGTCTCCCCGGCCTTCAACCCAGTATTTGAAGGTCAGTCCTTTCAACAGGTTCGGTAGGGGTAGCAGAGCTAGAGGTGCCTTCCGTCAGAGAGGCGGCGGAAGAGCATCCAGCCGAGGTAAACACATACGAGGAGGGCACAGGACACGCCCTTCCCCGAACCAGTGAGGACCCTCAGGTAGGACGGAGACTTCCTCTTTCGACACAGATGGAGGTTCAGCAACTGGGCACAGAGCATTGTGTCCAAAGGACTAGGGTGGAGCTGGATCAAAGGTCCTCCTCCATCCAAAACCTTCCATCAACAACCAACAGCGGAATTGATAGAGTACACCCAAGAACTTCTTCAGAAAGGAGTAGTGTCAAGAGTCAAGCACTTGAAGTTTCAAGGTTGCTTGTTCAGCGTGCCAAAGAAAGGCTCAAACAAACAAAGAATAATTCTAGACTTGTCCCGTCTAAACTTATTCATTCGTTGCGACAAGTTCAGAATGCTGACTCTCGTAGGTGCGGACCTTACTACCCCGTGGGGCCGTCACCACCTCTATCGATCTTACAGACGCATACTGTCATGTTCCAGTAGCAAGACTCTTCCGCCCATTCCTAGGTTTCAGGCTAGGGAGCCAGGCATTCTCCTTCAAGGTAATGCCTTTCAGGCTCAATGTGGCCCCCAGAATTTTCACAAAATTGGCGGAGACAGTGGTTCAAGAACTCGGTTCTCAGGGAATAATGCTAGTAGCTTATCTGGACGATTAGCTCGTTTGGGCCACAAGCATCGAGGAATGCCACAAAGCAATGGTCAAAGTAATTAAGTTTCTGGAACACTTAGGATTCCAGATAAACAAGACCCAGTCCCGGTTGACATCGGAGTCTCGCTTTCAGTGGTTGGGCATTCAGTGGGACTTGAACTCTCACACTCTATCAATTCCGTCGTTGAAGAGGAGAGAAATAGCCAAAGCAACCAGACAATTTCTCAAGTGCAAGCAAATGCTCGAAGGAGCCAGGAAAGGATCCTAGGCTCTCTACAATTTGCTTCGGTAACGGACGTTCTGCTAAAAGCAAAGCTCAAAGACATAAACCGCATCTGGCGCTCAAGAGCAAACAACAGATCCCGGGACAAACTATCCACTATCCCAGCGATCTTACGCAAATGCCTCCGCCCCTGGACAGAGGTCAAGAATTTGTCGAAGTCAATTCCTCTTCAGTTCCCTCCGCCGGCATTCGTTATCCACACAGATGCATCACTAAGCGGCTGGGGAGGGTACTCTCAGTACAAGAAGGTACAAGGAACCTGGTCCCTTCCATTGCGCCAGCTCCATATCAACGTATTGGAGGCTATGGCAGTGTTCCTCACCCTGAAAAACTTCACCCAGCCAAGAAATGTCACATCAAGCTGGTGTTAGACAGTGTAGTAGTAGTCCACTGCATCAACAGGGGAGGCTCCAAGTCAAGCCATGTGAACCATGTCATGATAGCCATATTTTCACTGGCAGCCAAGAACAAATGGCACCTGTCTGCACACACCTAGCGGGAGGAAGGAATGTGATAGTGGATGCGTTATCTCGCTCATTCCCACTAGAATCGGAGTGGTCCCTGGACAAGCAGTCATTCAATTGGATCTCTCAGCAAGTCCCGGGGCTTCAGGTGGATCTCTTCGCCACGGAATCGAACCACAAACTCCCTTGCTACGTGGCTCCCAACCTAGACCCTCTGGCTTATGCCACGGACGCCATGGCTATAGACTGGAATCAATGGAAGAAGATTTACATCTTTCCTCCAGTGAATCTTCTTTAGAAGGTTCTGAACAAACTCAGAACGTTCAAGGGCTGCATTGCTCTAATAGCCCCCAATTGGCCCAAGAGCAATTGGTTCCCACTACTATTGGAGTTGGGACTCCGACCTCAATGGATTCCCAATCCCAGATTATCTCAACTAGTACAAACGAAGACTGTGTACGCTTCCTCAGGAATTCAGAAAACCCTAACTTTATGGACTTCATGAAGTTTGCGGCAAAAAGGGATGCCAACATTGACCCTCAAAACATCCTATTCTTAGAATCAGATTAACGAGAGTCAACCCTATGTCAGTATGACTCAGCAGTTAAAAAACTAGCTATTTTTCTGAGGAAGTCTGAATCTCAAACCATGACAACCAATCTGGCCATCTCCTTCTTTAGGTCGCCATTTGAAAAAGGTTTAGCAGCTAGTACTATCACTACTACTAAATCGGCACTCAAGAAAATCTTCCAGTTTGGTTTCAAAATAGATCTAACAGACTCTTATTTTTCTTCTATCCCTAGAGCCTGCGCTAGACTCAGGCCATCAGAGAGACCTAAGTCTGTGTCATGGTTCTTAAATGATGTTCTCAAACTGGCTTCAGACACTGATAATGATTCATGTGACTTTTTACCCCTCCTGAGGAAAACATTGTTCCTTTTAAGTCTAGTTTCAGGAGCCAGGGTATCTGAACTGTCAGCTCTATCTAGAGACTCAGGTCATATAGAGTTTCTCCCTTCAGGAGAAGTCTTACTTTCTCCAGATCGCCAATTTTTAGCTAAAAATGAGGACCCACTCTAGATAGGTGGGCGCCGTGGAAAATTCTCCCACTTCCTCAGGACCCATCCTTGGGTCTAGTTACTGCCCTAAGAATGGCCTTAAGATCTTCAGGCCCTTTATTTATGAGGGAAAAAGGTGGCACTATTTCCTTAAAAGGAATTAGACAACAGATTTTATATTTCATTAAACAAACCAACCCAGAATCTTTCCCCCGGGTACATGACATTAGGGCAGTAGCTACCTCAGTTAATTACTTTCAGCATATGAATTTTGATGATCTGAAAAAGTATACAGGCTGGAAATCTCCGACAGTGTTCAAACGCTATTACCTCAAGTCCTTAGAAGCACTTAAATTTCCAGCAGTGGCAGCGGGAAACACAGTTTCACCTGACACTGCTTAAGTAGTAGTAAGTAGCTTGCTTATATCTAGATCTCCTTTCTACCTGCCTCACTGACATTCTTCCCATGGCTCTGCCACCATGTAGCCTTTGTCATGCCTTGGATGCCACATGTTGTACATAGTTGTGATGTTTCCTTGTTTTTATTTTAGGATTACTCACCCAGTTTGTTATATTGTATTTAAGGGGGCCGGCCGGCTAATGCCGTTTTTTAACGACAGGACTTTGACATTCATACCACTTAATAAGGTGACTTGGGACATCTCCAAACCGCATATGATTTTCGCCTCTGACCTTCGGTTTTGTGACGCCAGGGCAATTTATCCCGAAAATAACCATTTTTCAAATTCTATCTCCTCCCTTGATATTTAATATTAAGATCTGGGATTACTACCATATATAGACCTGATGTCGACCTCCAATCAAATGGAGATTTTTTTTTCTAAAAGTCATTTTTTTGCTAGATATGAATTTTTCAATATGGTAAAAAAATAAACACTATAAATCACGAGAAAAAAATTTATAAAAAAAGACGAAACAAAAATTGGAAAAAGGGCTCTATTTGATTGTTCTATAATGTCTTTCTGAGTTATATACCAAATTCCAATGTTATAGCTTTAAAACTAAGTGAGGAGATAGATTTTGAAGGTCAATAAGTATAGTTTTGAGATACGGGCGTTCAAAGTTTTCCTTCGTATTTGTATAAAGACAATGTTAATAAATGATGATTATTATGAATGTATATTTCTTTTTTGTGTATTAATAAACCAAAACTATTTTATTTATCATAATTTAATCATAAATGATGATCCCTTTGCTCATATATTGTAGCCTGGGGCACTGCTAGAGGCAAGATGGGGCACTCCTTCCTAAGTAACCCCCTCTCTCCCCTTCACTAACTCGGCTTATTACAGCGAATTTTCTTCTGTATGTTAGCGAGATGTTTTCCTTGTATTTTCCTCTTTGGCATGATGACATCTTGCCGAAACAAAGATAAACAAACGTAAATGCAAGAGAATGTCAGAGGTGAAAGTCGAAGGTATACTCTCTTTTTACAAATACAATTTAATAAATCATGATTATTATGAATTTCATATTCCATTTTGGGTATTAAAAAACCAAAACTATGTTATTTATCATAAATGAAGATCTCTTTGCTCAAAGATCATAGCCTTGGGCACAGTGTGATGTGTGCTGTCAGGCAAGAAGGGGGCGTTACTAGGCAACAACCCTCCCCTCTCTCTTCACTAACTACGCGTATATTATGATATGCTGTAATAATACTTGAGCGATTTTCCTTTGTCTGTATGTTAGCGAGATGTTTTCTTTGTCTTTTCCTCATTGGCATGATGAACTTCTTGCCGAAACATACATAAACATACGTAAAAGCAAGCGAATGTCACGAGGTGAAACTCGAACGTGTAATCTACTTGAAGTCTATGGTCCAACTGATTCATGATTGAACCAGATACTCGCTTCTGCGAGCCACGGAATCTCTACAGATGCCATTTCTCACAATTTCTTTGCCAATAATTATCAAAATTTACGATAACAGAAGAAATATTGCATTTTCTTGTACAGATGAATGTTTTAGGCTTATTGAGTTATGTTTACTAATTACCCTGTAACTACGAAAGTAAGAGGAATTTTGACAAAATATTTCGTATACGTATTCTCAATTGCCATATGAAGCTCCATGAATTTTTTCATGACTTTGCATTTTTCGCCCTATACCACCATATATAGGGGTGCATTTTTCGCCCTATACCACCATATATAGGGGTTCCGGCCGGCCCCCTTAATTTTAAGGTTAATATTAAGTTACTATGTTTACTCTTAAGCCTTCAGTACAGTTATTTCTAGTTCAAAAGTTGATTTTAGATTATACTAAGTAACCTTAATTGTTTTTCATTTTTCCTTACAATATGTCATTGTACTCCTTTGTTCGAAGCTTGTGGCCAATTCTTTGGTACTATTTCATGTAGCGACACGGGCTGGGCCCAGAAAAGGGATTTTGACGAAGGAAAAATTTATTTCTGGGCAAGGGCCCGTGTTGCACAGTGAAATCCCACCCTTTTCTTATAACCCCACCCTTGAGCCCAAGCTTGGGGGCTAACTCCAAGGATGCCGTTAGAGGCGCTAGTGATACCGTCAGAGGCGCTAGTAGTAGTTGTAGTGGGGAGTGGGCCTTTCGAAGAAGCATGAATCTAAATGGCAAGAGACCCGTGGTAGTGGTTTCACTCGCCCCAGAAACCATACCGACACCTTTATATATAAGGTGAGCGAGCCAGAATATTCTGGCATTTCCATTTTAGCTTTTTCTCTGGTATGTTAGCATTAATTTACCTTAGAAATGTGTGCTAAAGGGACATTTCACTGGGTGACACGGGCCCTTGCCCAGAAATAGATTTTTCCTTCGTCAAAATCCCTTTATCAGTCAAGTCAACTGTGATGTGATGTATAATGTTATACATTTGTATTGTGGCACATAATAACAAGAAACAAATGAAAAAATAAGACACTCACAAATACATATATATATATATATATATATATATATATATATATATATTATATATATATATAATGTATATATATAATATATATTTAAGTATATATATGTATATATGATATATATATATAATTATAGTATATATATATATATATATATATATATATATATATATATATATATATATATATATATATATATATATATCTATATATATATATTATATATATATATATATATATATATATATATATAATATATTATATATAATTATATATACAGTGGTACCTCGAGATACGAAAGGCTCAACTTAAGAAAAATTTGAGATACGAAAGCTGACACGAAAAATTTTACTGCTCTACATGCGAAAAGTTTTCAAGATACGAAAGGTTTCTGAAAGTTTGAGATTCGCCCGATAACAATTTTGAAACTCGCGCCGCCATCTTAGTTCTAGTAGACTCGCCACCATCCTCCTGCTCTCCCATTGGTTCCTGATGCTAGCCAAGCCATGAAATCCTTCTCTCCTATTGGACAGCATCCCTCCCATCATGCATCTTACGTGGTAGCGTTCCTTCGCTCGGCCACTTCGCACCCGAATCTTTATCATACACATGCGGCATTCGTTTGGTCCAACGATTTCGTTTAG
>NC_061108.1:66535293-66542793 GCF_015104395.2 Macrobrachium nipponense | reverse complement strand
TTTAATATATAATATATGTGGCAGGGGTTATGATTAATTATATATTTAATATGTTCGCTGTGACCTTTTTGGAATGCATAGAGAACAGAGCCAAAGCAACGACCTGATAAAGCTGATAAATGATTTCTGTGATGGCGTGATTCGAAAAGTGCATAGTTAAACGGGTCAACATTCGTCCTGTAGCTATGTGAGTTCATGGGGGGTTTGTTTAAAGGGCCTTTGGGAAACTGGTTGTAGCCAGTTATAAGGGCCATTGACGAAGTGTGCATTCATATGTACGTGTGCACCTCTTCCTTTGATAATAGTATCATTAGCCAAGTCCATGAGGAGACTTGCAGAGACGTCTGTGGGAGAAAGGCGAGATGCTGGGGATAGCTCTTCGAAAGTTTATTTGTTTCTGTGCATAATATTCTGAATTGGGAATGGGTAAGTGTACCTTACTTTAGCCAAAAGGGATGGCTTGTTACACATTGTAAGAATGTGTAATCTTTAACTTTGTCTTTAAACTTATGTGTGCTAACGAGTGTGTTTCCCGTGTCTTTAAAACAGACGATTCTGGCGAAGGAACTGTGTTCTGGCAAGGGGGGACCGAGAGTCCTAGGGGTCAGAGAGTCCCATATGGTAGAGATTGGTGTGACTAATTACTGATTAAGACTTTTACATATTGGGGGTTTAACTAAGTTAGTTTGTCTGTGAGACTTGATTTATTGTCTTTCCATTGTTAAATAAATGTTGTATTTTTGTAATGCAAAAGACTTATTTTGATTACCTGTCAGAATGGAGAGAGAGAGGGAGCGGTCACTGAGAGAGAGAGAGAGAGAGAGGGGGGGGGGGGAGGCTGAGCCGTTGATCGCTTGGATAGAGAGAGAGGAGAGAGAGAGAGAGAGAGAGAGAGAGAGAGAGAGAGAGATTGTGTTCCACGTTTACCAAATATAAAAAAACGAGATTAATATCTCGTTTACATATATATACAGTGGTACCTCGAGATACGAAATTAATCCGTTCCGAGACGGCCTTCGTATCAAGAGTTTTTCGTATCTTGGAACACATTTAACATGTAAAATGGCTAATCCGTTCCAAGCCCTCCAAAAACACCCCAGTAAATTATATTTCCAGGCCTAAAACACATGTTCTAGGGTTACGACAGAAGAAATATGACTCCAAAAAGACAAAATACTGTACATACTTGAGTATTATTCAACTGCATATAATGTTCAACCCCATTTTTACTGCATATATTAGGACTTTGGCATATGTCCCTTTGCAATAAGCCTAGCCTATGTTAGCGGTTGCTACTGTAGCCTAGTCTATGATTCTGACATCTAAACCTAAGAGCTAAAAGCTTAGAATATGCCAATAAAATGTATAAATAATCAGTATGTACTCATTTCAAATAATTATTAATTAATCATTAACTATAATACACAAACAAACAAAAAACAAACCTTCCAATCGATTGTTTACATTCAGATCTTACCCGTCTTACGAGTATGGAACGAGCGCCAAGCAATCATTTTTCCTAGCACACAGTAAGCCATAAATTGTCATTAGTATCTCTCTTCAACTAATGAAACCACCAAACAGTATAATAACCATTCATTTCTATTCTTTATTCTATCTTTATCTAATTTTTTTTTATGAAATGTATTGCATGAATACTAAGTTTTTCAATTTACAGCAACCTTTTACCAATAGAATACTTAAAGCACAAGGGGTAGATGCTGACCAATAGGAGAGCAGGACCTTATGGGGTGACTAGCATCAGGAACCAATGGGAGAGTGGGAGGATGGTGGCGAGTTTACTCAGTTGGCGGCGCGGGAGTTTTAAAATTGTTCTCGGTGGTCCGGGCGAATCTCGGGACTTTATAGCAACAACCTTTCGTATCTTGAAAACTTTTCGTATGTAGAGCAGTAAAATTTTTCGTATTGGCTTTCGTAACTTGGATTTTTCGTAAGTTGAGCCTTTCATATCTCAAGGTACTACTATATATATATATAGATAGATAGATAGATAGATATATTTACACTAGTTTGCAAGACAACAAACAATACATCAATTATTAAATATCTGTGGTTGGAGAAACTCTAAGCATCATCATCATCTGATATGTCTGTCTGCTTACACACACACACACACACATGCCAATGTCCCCACGGCATGAACAAGCTATTATCACATTCCATTTGCTTATGACTGCAAGGGCAGTTTTTCACACAAATCTGTTTACAATTGCAGAATAGTGTGCTTTGAATTGATGATGGTAGTGGATCTTTTGTCTTCACTACAGGATGTACTGCACCATTCGGTAGTATCATCCAGCCAAATTCAAAGGGTGATGGAAGGGATGGTTGGTAGATGGTCCTTAAAACATGTTTGCAAAAGGCGTCATCTGTAGGTGGTAATCATTTTGTGTTCTTTGTAGCATATAGGCGATGTCTGAGTGCATTGAGATTGCTAAATTCCTGTGGATGGTAGGCAGCAATAGTCGCTGACTTTGTCAATTTAATTATTTGGTCAATTAAAGAAGTACTGGTGTTATCATTTTCAAACTGGGAGCAGATTCTTGCTAGATCAGCTTTATGAATATATGTCGCAGCATAGAAAGTTTTCTTGCTTTGACCATAAAAGAAGCTAGAAGTTTCACACCCACATAGGGCATGTAATAAGGGAAGCATCTTTGCCTCATCAGCAGCATCTATGACCTCAGTGATCTGATGAATAGGGATGAAATAGTCTTTTGTTTGCATGTATAGCTCCTTCAAGCCTCTTGCTGCGAAGTCATCATATACACTTATCACCACAATGTCTGAGTCAGATACCTTAATGACAACTCTTGAACATCCCACATTGATACAGGGTGCTGTAGACATGAATAAATGGGTGTCAGCTTTTTCTTGTGTGGATGATACCAACTTCATGGTATCATTATCCTTGTCCTTTTCTTGAAGACTTGCATTTCTGTTCCTCACTATTCCATCCTCTTGCCTATTTTCAAACCCAGCCATCAAGACTACAGTTACACCATCTGGAATTATATGGGCCAGATTTGACCACTGTTCATACAAAAATTGTAACAAATGAGCTTTACTTATGTTACTAGCGAGAATGCTATCCCAATCTCTTATGGCATGGCTACTACTGATCCATTTGTGAATGTCCTCGTCTATCCCAACATCCACTAGCATCTTTCAAACTAATTCCACTTTCCATCTTCCCATCATACCTATCTACTACCATGTGTATTTTACTTTAACATGTTCCTCTCACAACAGCACTAAGGATACAGCAGGCATATGTATCTCCTTGCTCATTGTTGAATGGCTTATATGAGCGTACCAGTGCCATAGCATCCACCACAATGCCAGACTTGCTCTTCCATTCTTCTATATCTGGAGGGCACTCAGTCAGACTGCACTTTTTTTAACATTCCTAAAAGTGATGATTTATTCCTGTTCTTAGTACAATCCTATCACATGATGAGTTCATATAGGCAATAGATGGAGGGTAGTTGGGCAATTCATGGTTCAAAACTTCCTTCAATTCCACAAAGTGACCATCTCTTTCTAGTTCCATCACCATTCGTTTCAACTACACTGTCTCATTTACAGGTTCATTTACCTTCCTCATTTGTGTTATTAGCTTTTTGCACGGTGTTATGGCTTTGAATGTGTGAAGATTAAGTTTCTTAACTTTACCAGTAGTACTCACAAACTCGGCTAATGCTTTTGTTAACTCAAATTATCACTGATTTGTTCTGTTGCCACACTGCCATCAGCTGTGGAGACTACAGTGGTCCCCCGTATTTGCGGGGGATGCCTACCAGACCCCCCCGTGAATAGTTAGAACCCGCGAATGTTTGGAACCCCTATAAAAACGCTAAAAACAGCCTATTTTGTCAGTTAAAACTCAAGAAAAACCCACTAAAAATTTTCATGCTTGGGTTTTTTAATAGTTTTATCACAAAAAGTGCATTTTATGATGAAATTCATCAAAAAAACAAGGAATTTGTGGATATTTATCATAGAAAAATACCGCGAATGCGCCAATTTTCAGCAAATAGTGCGGGGAAACGTTCCCAAGAGAAATCCGCGAATGTGTGAGTCCGCGAATCTGGAGAACGCGAATACGGGGGGTCCACTGTTTATGCTTTTTGCCATATACAAATGGGTTAATAATCTGGCCACTCTCAATGCCTGATATAATGTGATCACATGAGTTACATTGTCTTTTCTTTGTTGCACTGCTGCCTTCATTATGAAACTCATCTTGGATATGAGTATGTGCCATCACCCTAATTGGAATTGATATTGCAGCTGAAAATGGTAGTCTTAAACCACCTGGTATTTGCATTATTCATTGTTATTCCCTTCAATTCTGCTTGACCAGACCTACCTTTTGCATCACAGTTCTGTGAACATTTCAGTGCCATACCTGTCCAGATTGCATTAAATTCTCCAGAAGATCGCTTCGCAGTAAACTATCCACGTTGAAATGCCTCATAAATTCCAGGAGCCTCAGTTTGAAGATTGCCCATTTCATGTAGATAACACATTACTCCTTTCATGTATTTGGTATGATCAGTAGCTGCTATATACTCCACCATTTCTGCAGTTGCTGATAAGTGCTCATGCCATTCACCAGTCTTCTCTGCATGAATGTATGACAGTAGGATCTCTATCATATGTAAGTAGTTACACCAAAACTGGTAGGTCCTGTTGTACTTTTTACAAGATGCAAACTGGTCTATAAAGATTTGAAAATGTGGTAAAAGGTTTCGAAGTCTGTGCACTGTTTGCATTATGGGAGTACCCTCTTTTAGTTCCCTGCCCAGTGAGGACATTGATCAGACATTTCTGCCATTACATCCATACTGATTGCTTCTTCAATCACCCAGTGTTCAAATGCATCAAACTTAAGGGCTTCCAGTGCCTCATACACAAGCATGTGGGTGTTAATTGCTTGATAGTAACCCATACCAGAGAGGAATTTTTCTGCTGTGCCATCTTTCAGTACATTGCTGAAGACAAACAGTTTTTTCAAACCTGAACCATACATAAGCTTTCCAATTACTCCTAGATAGTTTGTTTAAAAAAAATGGAAGCCCCCTAGCCTAAGAATCAGGTTTTCATATTCTTCTGATGCATTTTTGCAGCGTGGGTAAATAATCTCATAAATAGATTCATCTTGGGTAATAACAGTATGTGTCATCCCCAACTTTTTGCTGGTTTTCGTGCATATTTCCACTGCTTCTGCTACAATTGCTGGGTGAGTTGGTGAATTGAATATGAAGGGCTAGTACCCAATTGCTGTAACTGGAATGTGTTTATAATTCAGCATAGCATGAAACACTTTCTATCAAGGGCAAACAACTTCTACCTCAATAAGTTTACCATGGCAAAGTCTGAGTAACTTCCAGCATAGATTAATACTTGGGGTATCTGATTGTGAGTCCTGCAAGAATTCCAGTATCATGCTGTTGGCCTTTTCTCGGATCAGTTCACGCTTCAACTTCTTTACAGAATGGACTGTGTTTATTGACATTATAGAAGTGTCATAATACTCTATATGTGGTGTGCTTGTGTCTTATATCCACTTTTACCTTGCCAAATACATGGCCTTCCAGCAACCCTGGCTGGTAAATAACCATGCTTGTCACATGCTTACATATAACAAGTGTACATTCAGAGAAATCTAAATTATCAATTGCAAAGTGAGTTAACTTACCTGAAACTATATTTGCAGGAATAAATTTATTTTCATTATTGGTTTGCTCATCAACTTCAGCCTGTACAGTTGCTAAGGCCCTTTGGAGCTCACTGTAACTGATACACAATCCTAACTGACTAAGCATAGTTATGATATCTTTGCTCCTAGTTTTATGATACACATTTACAACTAAACCAACATGCTTAGGTGTATGCAAATCAGTTACAGCAAACACAATGTCTTGTGAGATGTTTGAAACCCTTTTATGAATATCTTGAGGAATAACAAGAAGTTCATTTTTATCTACATTATCTGGAATTGCATCAGAAAGCAGAACTGTAACTAAATTGTAAAGACAGCGTGGAGTTATGGCCAATGCTTGGTCATATGAGACTTCATAGGAATCTAATCCACTCTTTTTGTACCGTGTTTTCATATATCCCTGACTTCTGATTTAATTTTTGAGTTTGAGAGAAAATCGTATTATTTAAAGGCATACTAACTATACTATTTATAATTATTTATGTAAGTTGTTGCTGCATGATTATTTTTGAGGTTGGGCCAAGTTTTATGCAAATATCAAACTTTACCGATAGTTTTGAGTGTATGTGTTTTTTTATATATAGTTTCATGTAAATTGAGCATATTTGGGTAAATATTCCTTATCCTAGCTATGATATTTGATGAATTTAACCAAGATGTAGGAATTTTTCGGTAAATTTTCCCAAAGTCATCATTTGTTTCATTTAAAAAATTATCCAAAAACCTATAGGTGTAATTTTTTTGGTGTATCATTTCCATCTTTATTGTGTCAAGGTAATTTTACCAGAATATTACATGAATATATAAACAAACAATCATATGGCATAACATTTAATGAAAGTGGCCAACACGAATAAGATAGATTAATCTAGAGAGCTATTTATGATAATATTTAGGTTTTCAAAAGGCCAGATTTTTAAGAGCCATCCCGATTATGGTGTGCTATATATTAATTTATCTTATAAATGCATCAAAACGTAAGGTGCTCACCATGTAGGGTAAATCCCTTATTTTAACAGATAGAGGCATTTGGCTCCTAGACTAGAGTGCTAGTGACTCCGGCAGGATGGCTATATCTAGAAGAAATAAAGATAGCACTGTATTTGGACGACTGGCTCCTTAGTTCTCGGATAAAGGAGCGGTTAACAGAGGATCTAAGGAGAACACTTCTTTAGACACAGGACTTTGGTTTGTTAATAAACTTTCAGAAGTCTCAGCTGTTTCCATCTCAAGAGATAGTATATATTTGAGGATGACTGAACTCTTCATCTTTTTCAGGCTTTTCCATCCCCCAAATAGTTGAGTCTTGCCTTTTGACAATGCAAGAGTTTTTCGCCTTACAATATTGCTCAGCCAACAAGTGGACAAGCCTGCTTGGGACTTTGACATCAATAGAGCAGTTTGTGTCGCTGGGGAAACTCCACAAGAGTATTTCAGTTTTATCTCAGGGCCAGCTGAGACAGGAAAATTCAACCCGATTTGTTTGTGTTCCCAATGACAGAGGAGATAAAAAGACATCTGCTGTGGTGGAAGTCAGAAGGAACACTTCAGGAAGGAATGTCTTTTCATCCTCAGAGCCACAACCTGAACTTCTATGTGGATGTGTTGGACTTGGGCTGTGGAGCTTTCAAGATACCAAGGAAGTGTCGGAAATTTGAGGAAGAAGAAAAGGATATGCACATAAATGTGAAGGAGCTGAGGGCTATTCACTTAGGCCTCAAGAGGTTTGCTTCGGAAGTGTACAGTAAAAC
>NC_061108.1:66522793-66530293 GCF_015104395.2 Macrobrachium nipponense | reverse complement strand
TGCACTGTTTATCCATCTGAGTGAAAAATCTCATTGTATTAATTGGGGTGATACCTCGGTAATTGCTAGATCTAATGATTATGTTTCAAGAAATTTACTGGAATCGGCAATTATACAAATCACTAATAAAAACAACCTAAATCTTAGTCTGGGAATGTACCATTTGGACCCATATATTTGTAAGATGTTTATGAAGGACCTTAAAATAAATGAACAACTAATAAATTAGTCCCACATGTATATATTCTGTATCTCTCTCTCTCTCTCTCTCTCTCTCTCTCTCTCTCTCTCTCTCTCTCTCTCTCTCTCTCTCTCTCTCTCTCTCTCTCTCTCTCAGTAAAACTTGTTTGATAATTGAAAATTTCAGTGTTTAAATGTGACATATTGAAATATAAATATGGTTATGTACCCAAAGCACCATAATCTCAAGTGGATGTTGATTGAGATACCATTAGTTTTCCTTACTTTCCCTCGTTTTTATTTTTCACACCACTAATAGATTTTTCTTTCCGGTGTTAAATTGCCTTGTTACCCAAGCTGTTGCCACAATATAATTTTTGTAGTTTATGAATCAGTAGAATGTGAGTAAGTGTTAAAAATAAAGAATAAAAGAATTTTTTGGCCTGTTTTTTTTTCCATAAAATTTTGTTCTGAAAAAAATAAGCTTGTTTTTTTCAGGCTTGCAACCCTAATTATGATTTTGTTTGTGTTTCTCATATTTTCTTTGATTATTAGAATATTTTTAGGAATGATTGGTGATGGATAGATGTCAGTCTGGTAAGTTGTCTTAATTTGCCATGGCAATGTAATTTCTGATAATTAAACACCTTCCTTTTCCTTGTATGTTACAGTAAAATTGTTGACAAGATTGATGTGGACCATGATAATCTCGTCACTGAAAAAGAACTACAGAATTGGATTGAATTTACCCAGAAACGATACATAACTGATGATGTGAGAAGACAGTGGAATTCCAATAATCCAGAGAATAAAGAGAAATTAGATTGGCATGATTATAAATCAATGGTGTATGGATTTATGGAACGTAAGTGGCTGCATGTGTTTTGCTATCAACTTGTTTATTTGATTAATGTAGATATTTTTATATATGTATCCAGTTTTTTTTAATTGTGTTAAGTTTCAAAATTTCATTCATGCATGTAGTACTGTATTTTGTTATATGCACTGTAGTGTCACAGTAACACGGTTGTCAGACGAGATGCATCATAGTTCAGTAGCATTCTTTTCAGTATTTCTCTTGGAATATCAAGATATATGAACGTTCATTGCAAATTTTCCTCATTGTGTTCATTGCAAGTTTTCCTCATTGTGTTCATTGCAAGTTTTCCTCATTGTGTTCATTGTAAGTTTTCCTCATTGTGTGCATAAATAGTATGTATTAGAATCACCAAAAAGAAAATAAAAGATCGCTTTGGGAACCAAGCAAGGAAAATGTTACATTTGATTGTTATACTAAAGTGGTTGTTAGTATGATGAAAGGACCAAGGTAAATAGAAGTGTAGTTATTTAGATACCAGCTTATGTCTATGTGTTGCTAAATGACAGTACATATTGGAAAACAGAAAAGATGTATATTAGCACACAAGAAGGAGAAAGAAGGAGTGCTGTTAATGTTCAGTGAGAATTGTAGACAAAAGTAGGGCTGGATCAAAATAAATGTGATTGGTTGTTTTAGGCAATTCAAATGGATAATTTGGATCATTGGGAATAATATTTATTAGAGTCTGTATATACAGTGGAATCTCTGTTTTCATACAATTCTGTTTTCGTAGACTATTTTAGACAAAATTTTGTCTCTTGTTTTGTACACTTGGAAATGCTCCTCCCAAGGCCCATCGCGTGTTCTATTGTAGCCATTCTGCTTTTGTGTTTGGTATTTTTATACTTTTTTGTGCTTTTTTTATTCGAGTGCAACAGCTAAATAAGCCATCATGGAGCCAAAGAAAGTTCCAAGGGCCAGAAACACTACAGAATTTCAGAAAGAACTCGTAGCAAAGTGTTGAAGGGTGTTGCATGCTGATCACAGTAAGAAAATGCCTACAAGTGCTGTTGTTAGTGAATTTAAGGCCAGCAGAAGCTGGTTTGAAAATTTCAGAAAGTGAACAGGCGTACATAATTTGCCTACTTCAGTGATAAGGACATATTTGCAAAGTGATGTAAAAGATTTGGTGAATTATCATCCCTCCAAAGATGATGTAATCCGTGTCTCCAGCATCTTTAATAACAATACCGTGTTCCACTTTAGGCAAATTTTAAAGAGATGACAGAAACAAATGTCTGGACAGTTTTGTTGTACGACATGGATCCAGTGATTCTCAAGCTAGTCCTAGTGCCAGTAGAAACTGAAGAGGGGAAGTAACCTTAGATAGTGCTAGTAAAAAACGAAGTGAAAAAGTAACCCAGATAGGTCCTTGATACCTGAAATCCTTCTGGAGGGGGATTCCCCTTCCAAACAATAACCTCTCCTCCTCCTCCCCTTCTTTCATCTTCCATACGCTAACAAATTTCCCATAAAGGTAAGTGTGATGTTACATGTTCATTATTCATTTCATGATTCATTTATATTTATTCCTCATTGTTTTCTGTATGTAAAACTGTGTTTATTACCTATAAAATGTATTTTTTAAGTGCGAGGTTAGGTTCCAGACCCCGTCGCATAAAGGGAATTTTTGTGTCAGTTTGCCACGTTCTCTAAAATGCTAATAAATGCTTACTTCTAGAGTTTGACACTAAATATGACCCTAGGAGCATGACTAGGGTCATATTTAGTGTCAAACTCTAAGCTAACTTTTAAATGATATTAACCCTCTTACGCCGACTGGACGTATTTTACGTCGACATTTTTTGTCTATCTTGTGCCAACTGGACGTATTTTACATCGACTTACAAAAGTTTTTTTTAAAATTCGCGGAAAAATACTTATAGGCCTACCAGCCTAAAACTATTGAATCACGCGCCTTGGGGGATGCTGGGAGTTCATGGATCAAGGTGTTGTTTTGTTTACAATCGTTACGCAGGCGCGCAAGCGCGAATTTCTTTCTTGCCGCACTAAAAAGTATCTGTGATACATCTCGGAAATTATTTCGTCACTTTGACATAATTTTTGTACCATTGTAAATTAGCCGTTACATGAAGTATTATATATGAAAATGTGCGCATTTGTATGTAGAATACAACAATAAAATACTCATGATTGTAGCTTTTATCAGTTTTGAGATATTTTCATATAAATAACGATAATTGCCAAAATTTCAACCTTCAGTCAACTTTGACTCTACCGAAATGGTCGAAAAACGCAATTGTAAGCTAAAACTCTTATATTTTAGTAATATTCAATCATTTACCTTAATTTTGCAACTAATTGGAAGTCTCTAGCACAATATTTCGATTTATGGTGAATTTATGAATTAACTTTTTCCTTACGTCCGCGCGGTAACTCTTCCGAAAAAAATCGTACATGCGATTGTGGTAATGTTTGCCCCATTTTAAAATTAGCCGTTATATAAAGTTTTATATATGGAAATATGCGCAATTTCATGCACAATACAACTAAAAACAACCCATGGTTGTAGCTTTTATCAGTTTTGAGATATTTTCATATAAATAACGATAATTGCCAAAATTTCAACCTTCGGTCAACTTTGACTCTACCGAAATGGTCGAAAAACGCAATTGTAAGCTAAAACGCTTATATTCTAGTAATATTCAAGCATTTACCTTCATTTTGCAACAAATTGGAAGTCTCTAGCACAAAATTTTCTTTACGTCCGCGCGGTAACTCTTCCGAAAAAATCATACGTGCGATTGTGGTAATGTTTGCACCATTTTAAATTAGCCGTTACATAAAGTTTTATATATGAAAATGTGCGCAATTTCATGTAGAATACAACAAAAAATAATTGAAGGTTGTAGCTTTTCTCATTTTTGAAATATTTGTATATAAATCATGATAAATAGAAAAAAAACCACGTTCGGTCAACTTTGACTACCGAAATGGTCGAAAAACGCAATTGTAAGCTAAAACTCTTACAGTCTAGTAATATTCAGTCATTTATCTTCATCTTGAAACAAATTCGAAGTCTCTAGCAAAATATTTAGATTTATGGTGAATTTAAAAAAAAATCTTTCCTTCCCTCCGCGCGCGGATTCTCCGCCACAAATCTCCGAAATGTGTACGTACCATTCTCGGAATATTTGCTCCGTTTCATATTAGGCATTTCATAGAGTTTTATATATGAAAATATGTGCAATTTCATGTAGAATAAAACGAAAAATATTTGAAGGTTGTAGCTTTTCTTATTTCCGAAATAATTGCATATAAAAAATATATATATAAAAGAATTCGACATTCGGTCAACTTTAACTCCTCAGATATGGTCGAAAACTGCAATTGTAAGCTAATACTCTTACATTATAGTAATATTCAATCATTTGTCTTCATTTTGAAAGAAATTGAAAGTCTCTAGGACAATATTTAGATTTATGGTGAATTTTTGAAAAAAATATTTGTTTACGTCTGCGCGTTACGAATCTATGCATTATTTTGTGATAATATTTTCTCTGTGTTGCTTTTATCATTTTACAATGTGTTATATACCAAAATGATCGCAATTTAGTGTACATTACAACGAAAAAAAAGTAACTTGTTACCTTTAACCGTTTTGTGCACAGCGCGATTTAAATACAATTATTTATGAAATTTCGTTTTTCCGCTATCATATATCGCATTATTTATATATGATAATGATAATATTTTTCATTTCTGATGGTTGCATACTAAACTTCAGCCAATGACAAAAAAAGGAGCCAAAAATGAACTCTTAATCTTGAAAACTAAGCGCGCTGTGATTTTTTGAAAAAAATATTTTTTTTCCGCTTCCGCGCTCACTCTGAAACACCTCCGGCACACGGGAGACAATTTTTTTTTTACCGCTTCGGCGTAAGAGGGTTAATAAAGAAAAGACTAATTTAAAAAATGTTATCTTATTCTGATTTTCATTAGTTTTTTGTCGTTTTTTTTTATTGTGTAGATGGAAAAGTAAGTAAATGTACCTATTTAATGTGTGCAAGTCGTCAATGTGGAAGCATACGCCTTTTTTGCATATATATTTTTAAAATTTCGTTGTCATTCATCATTTAGTCCCAGTGCTTGGCAATGGCTTAGACCTGGTACACTATTTCATTTAAATCCTTCGGGCATGCCCTATGAGAGCCGTTAATCAGCTCAGTGGTCTGGTTAAACTATTTTGATAGTAATGATATGTATCCAGCTTCTGTAACTGCCTTGCTCCAGTTTTTGGCTCTAATTAAGAGTAAATTTTGACAATTGTTAAACTGCTTTATAATCTGTATGCAGCTCTAAATTTTCAGTCAAATTTGTGTATGTGGCTGGGCTGTTCTACATAGGGGTTACATTTTCCAGTTTGCCATGTTCAAAACATTATAAGGTGTCATCATGCTTCACAATACAACAGATATTAAATAGAAGTGGATTTTAGAAGCAACTGAATGGTCAGCCCTTCCTGTCATTCACTTTAGAATGTTTGGGTCTCAGTCTTTCTTTGTATTTCCTAAAACAATAAAACCTTCAATTCAGACATTAAAGGCACGTCTTAAATCATGTAGAAAATGTAGTCAATTGCCTCATTTTCTTTTATGAAACCGCTGACTTTAAGTGGTCCGCTGATTTTGTTCAAAAAGTCTGTGTGGAAGGGATAATAGGAATGTTTTAATTATTTGGCACTGTACACTCATGCTTTTGTAATGTTACCTTCATTTTGGAATTCTAGTTTAGTGTCCTAGAATACTTAATTCTTTATAAATGAATGCTCAGTGTCATAAATAACAGATTTTTTTTATTCAGATATGGATCCCACTGAGCTTGACGATGAGGAGGAAGGCATGACATATGCAGAAATGCTTAAGAGAGATCAGAGGCGATGGGGAGTGGCAGATGAAGATGATGATGGTGCTCTTACTTTTGAAGAATTCACAAATTTCTTGCATCCAGAAGAAGCAGAACATATGAGGGCTATAGTTGTTACTGAAACTATTGAGGATATCGATAAGGATAAAGATGGAAAGATTTCTTTAGATGAATATATTGGTATGTATGTTATGCTTCATATTATTGTTATTGATATTGCCACAAGCAAATTCGTTTTAGAAACATTTTAAACATTCTGGGTACTTGTAAAGTATTATTCTTTCACCTGGTGTAATGAATTAATTTCTTATCTTGAAAAACCCCAGAATTAGTTGACGCAAGTAACCTCAGGTTAGTCTGTCTTTGATTTTGTAATTTTTAATGTATTAATAAAATTATACATATAAAAATGGAAGCAATGAGCAATATTTGAACATACTGGAGAAATTGATTATATACGTACAGACATTTCTTCCCTTTAATTGCACTAAGAGATCTGAAGTGGTTGCAGAAAGGAGGCAAAATATGGAGGAGGGGAATGTATTATGCCTTGCCCCTGGTATGCTACCCTAACCTTCCATATTAATGAACCTGCCCTATGCTAACAAACTAAGTCAACAAAACACCTAAAATCCTCAAGCAACGACTAAATAATGGACCCTCTATTTGTGTGAGGGTTGGGTTCTTGAACAACTTGCATGTGTTGAAAATTTACAGTTTTTGGAAAAATCCTTTAGAATCCATAATAAGCAACACCTAGAGTGAATATGGTGCTCTGTGTAACTTTTATATTTAGACAAGCATGTTACAGTAAACCCCTGCTATTTGTGGACTCGCGATTCGCGGATTTTTCTATATACCGTATATACCCATTATTCGTGGAAAATTTGCCTATTCACATTTTTTTTCACTGAGTAATATTCACATATTACTGTATTTTCATGACTAAATGCAATGTTTGTAGTAAAACTATTAAAGTACTCGGGTATAAGCATTTTCAGAGTTTTTAGTGTTTTTTAACCATGAAAATAGGCAGTTCTAAGCATTTTTAGAAGGGATTAAGTATTCACGGATTTCAGCTATTCGCAGTGGGGAGGGGGCGTCCGCTACCCATCCCCCGCGAGTACGGGGAATTCAGTGTGGGCATCTATAGACAAGTGATATTTACCTGTTATACTTAGGTAAGCCTACACTGTTCAGAATAGTGGGTGATAGGTAGTAATTAGCTCGCATAACAGTTGTTTCATCCAAGCTTATGTCAAAATGATAAATTCTTCAATGCATCACCTACCTTTTATCAAATTATTGATATAATGGAAGTTCCTTCTAAAAATGCTTATATGTAACTGCCTATTTTAACCCAATCAGCATCGAGGAATGTTGGTACACTACTGTGTGATCGGCTCCTTCCAACCAATAGCTGTCGTTGTAGAGAGAGAGAGAGAGAGAGAGAGAGAGAGAGAGAGAGAGAGAGAGAGAGAGAGAGAGAGAGAACCAAATACTGTATATCTTAAACTAAAACACTTAACTGCTAATTTTAATAGTTTATACAA
>NC_061108.1:66487793-66520293 GCF_015104395.2 Macrobrachium nipponense | reverse complement strand
TATATATATATATATATATATATATATGTGTGTGTGTGTGTGTGTTGTGTGTGTGTGTGTATATATATATTATATATTATTATATATATATATATATATATATATATATATATATATATATATATATCAGTGGTCCCCCCGTATTCGCGGGGGATGCGTACCAGACCCCCCCCCGTGAATAGTTAGAACCCGCGAATGTTTGGAACCCCTTTAAAAATGCTAAAAACAGCCTATTTTTGTTAGTTAAAACTCAGGAAAAACCCACTAAAAACTTTCATACATGGTTTTTTTAATAGTTTTATAAAAAAAACAAAAAAAGTGCATTTTATGATGAAATTCATCAAAAAAACCAGGAATTTGTTGATATTTACCATAGAAAAATACCGCGAATGCGCGAATTTTCCGCGAATAATGCAGGGAAACGTTCCCGAGAGAAATCCGTGAATCTGGAGAACGGGGATACGGGGATCCACTGTATATGTATGTATATATATTTGTATGTGTATATATATATATATATCTATATATATATATATATTTTATAATATATATATTTTATAAATATATATATTTATATATATATATATATATATATATATATATATATATATATATATATATATATATAGTTGTACCTCGAGATACGAAGGCTCAACTTACGAAAAGCTTGAGATACGAAAGCAAATACGAAGATTTTTGCGGCTCTACATATGAGATTCGCCCATACCACCGATAACAATTTTAAAACTCGCGCGCCGCCACCTGAGTAGACTTGCCACCATCCTCCCGCTCTCCCATTGGTTCCTGATGCTAGTCACTGCCATAAGATCCTTCTCTCCTATTGGTCAGCATCTCTCCCATGATCCCATGATGCATCTATGTAGCGGCGTGCTCTTTCGGCCACTTCGCGGCATCATCGGTATCGTACGCACGCGGAATTCGTTCGTTCTATACGATTTCATTTATTAACGCAAATTTAGTGATTTCGTTGTAGTATACTTTATCGTGTTGTGTGAGAACTTTACTACATACGTATACTACATAACATAATTACGTACAGTATATACGTAGTCATGGGTCCCAAGAAAGTTGAAATTCACAGAAAGAAGAGGATGCTTTCTTTAGAGACGAAGATGGAGATAATTAAAAAGTATGAAGCTGGTATGCGATTGAGTGTGATCGCCAAGGAATACGGCCAAAATCCGTCAACAATAGGCACCATCCTTAAGCAGAAGGATGTTATCAAACCAACTACACCTTCCAAGGGCGTGACTATTTTGTCCAGCAAGAGGAGCCATGTGCACGATGAAATGGAAAGGCTGCTTCTTGTCTGGATAAAAGACAAAGAAATTGCTGGCGATACAATAACAGAGACGGCAATCTGCCACAAGGCCAGCGCTATTTTCGGCGATTTGATTGCCCAGGCCAACGACGGAGGAGAAGGGACATCAACACCAACCCCAGAGTTCAAGGCCTCTCATGGGTGGTTTGAAAAATTCCGGAAACAGACTGGCATCCATTTGGTGGTGCGGCATGGGGAGGTGGCCAGTTCGGACCCGAAAGCGGCCGAAACCTTTATTAAGACGTTCGACAAGATGACTCTCAACGAAGGTTACAGTTCTCAGCCAGTCTTCAACTGTGATGAGACTGGGCTTTTTTGGAAAAAAATGCCTCGTCGGATGTACATCAAGGAGGAAGAGAAGAAGCTACCCGGGTAAAAGCCTATGAAAGACCGGCTTACGCTCGCACTTTGTTTGAACACCAGTGGGGATTTCTAGAGATGTTTCGACATCACCGATACCACAAACCTCACCTTGCGTCAATTTTGGAAGGAGCATTTCGATATTGTGATATGCATCCGACTCATCGACCAAGCTTGGCTGGAGGTTTCGAGGCAAACCTTGAATTCCTCGTGGAGGAAACTCTGGCCTGATGCCGTATCCACCCGAGACTTCGAGGGATTCGACGTGAGCGAAGCTGGTGCTGCAGATTCAGGAACAGTTGACGATCCTGAAACTGTTTTGCAACCAGATCTTGACGAGATCGTTGCACTCGGCAAGTCCATGGGGCTGGTCGTCGACGAGGACGACATTAATGACCTTCTCGAGGAGCACCAAGAGGAGCTTACGACGGATGACCTGAAGGAGTTGGAGGCCATGCAACATAACGTCGTTCAAGAAGAGTTCTCTAGCAGCTGCGAGAAGGACGACAACGACTCTATGACAACAGCAGAAATTAAGGATGCTCTAGCTGCTTTTCATAAGGTGCAATCATTCATAGAAAAGAGACACCCCGAAAAGGCTTACACAGGTCGTATGCTTGCACAGTTCGATGATGTTTGCCCGAGTCGTTTCAGGAACATTGTCAAAAGCAGGCAGAAGCAATCTTCCTTGGATAGTTAATTTTTAAAGAGGCCTTTAGTAGGAGTAAGCAAAGAGGAAGAACCAAGTGATACTACAAAAAAACAGAAAGTTGAAAGTGGTGAAGAAGTTGAAATAAAAAAATAAAAAAAAAGTTAGGTATAGAAAAAAAAAAAAAAAATTAATTTAAAGTTTTTTGTAAAGTTAAGTGTTACAGTTTTGTTAATGTGTTTCGTAAAGTTTAGTTTATGTTTTCCTGACATTTTTTTATGTGTTTCGTAAAGTTAAGTGTACGTATCTGCCGTTTGTCCTCCTCCTCTGTCGCCACTTTCGGAGATAGCCTCACTCGAAAGGTAAGCTTCCACATTTTACTACATACGTACGTATGTACGTACAGTATTTCTTGTATACCATGTACACTAATACACTTTATTTACAGGTACTATGTAGTACATATTAGCAGTACGTATCAAGTTAGGTATTGAATGTTCCAAGTTGTTGTAGTATTTCATTGTTTATAGGTCAATTTAGCTTTATTATGATAAATTTACTGGGGTGTTTTTTAGAGGGCTTGGAACGGATTAGGCCAGGTTTACATGTTAAATGCAGTTCAAGATACGAAAAACTCAGGATACGAAGGCCGCCTCGGAACGGAGGTTAATTTTCGTACTCTCGAGTACGCTGTGTATGTGTAATATATTATATATATATATATATATATAGATATATATATATATATATTTATATATATATATATATATATATAATATATATATATATATATATAATATATATATACATATATATATAAAATATATATATATATCGATATTATATATAATATATAACTATACATATATATATATAAATATATATATATATATATATATATATAATATGATATATATATATATATATATAATATATAATATATATATATAAATATATAATAGTAGTATATATATTATCATAATATATATATATATGATATATATATATATATATGTTTGTATGTAAAATTAATAATATACTATATATATATATATATATATATATATATATATATATATATATATATATATATATATATGTGTGTGTGTGTGTGTGGATGTGTATGTGTAATTTACTCACACCACACACACAGTCCTTGGTTATTGGCCGGGGTTCTGTTCTCAGCAGGGTGCTGATAAGCAAAACTGTTATTAACTGAAAAGTAGTGATTAATGGTGCTTTATAACACCAAGTGTTGGTTAATGGCACCTCTGTTAGGTATATTATGACGCCATAACTCTACTATTGGTGGCCGACTGAAGCTTGGACGGTTTTAAAACCGGATTGCCGTTAACAGAGTCCACCGGTACCATATAGTATATATATATATATATATATATATATATATATATATATATATATATAATATATATATATATATATAAGCAAATACCACAGGAAAATGATAGTCAGAAATCCAAGCGCTTTCATCTTTACTAAGACATTGTCAAGGAACGAATGAAATACAATTGGAGAGAAAGTTATCAGGTAAACAAGATAAAAAAATACCAGATGGTTAATTGTCAAAAGGGTAAAAGTTAAAGAGATAATCCAGGATTATCGGATATCACAGTCACAAACCAAAACATAGATTTAACCCTAAATAGAAAAATTACAAAAGTATTCCGTACAAGTCCAAAACATGTTTTTTAAAAACTTGGAATATATTTAATTTTTTGCCTTTGATATTTATCTACAACTTTTTTCATTATGAAGGCATCAAGTTTAAATAAACCAAGACTTAAATTTAGAACATTTCCATTATTTGACTTTATGAAATAAGATTCAATGATATTCCTTTTAACTGTATCATTACATGGGATTAAGGCTCTTGCTTGACTCCAGTTAATACGATGATCTAAGTCTCGCATATGTACGAATAATGCATTCGATATTTGCCCAGTTCTCACAGAATATTGGTGCTGTTTGAGACGTTCTGAAAGTGATTTACCGGTCTGTCCGTAATAGTCTTTATCACACTTTTTGCAAGGAATTTCATATAAGCAGCCTGGAAGATCTTCAGGTGAATTTTTTATTACTAAACTCTTGACATTGATATTACTGAAAACAACATTTATGTTAAAAAGCTTTAAAATTCTAGGAATATCTAAAAACCTATCATCATAGGGTTATTTTAAAATGTTATGCTTACTAAATTCAAGTTTGTCATTAGTTAAATAAAAAGTTTTTCTAGCTCTTTTCCATGCCACATCTACAAAGGTCCTTGGGTATTTAAGCTTCAATGTAAAATCATAAATAGTTTTAATCTCAGAGTCAATAAACTGTGGGCTACAGACACGTAAAGCCCTTAGGAACATCCCAGAAAAAACAGAGAATTTAACTTTTTGATGTTAAATTCTATGTATTGATCAATATTAATATTTTAAAATTAGTAAATCATTTTTGGATCATAAAAATGTATTTACTCATGAAAATAACATTAAAATACATTAATTTGGGATTATTTATAGTTGGAAAAAAAAAACGCAAATCGGCGAATTTCAAAAAAATAACATTAAAATACACTAATTTGGGATTATTTATAGTTGGAAAAAAAAAAAAAACGCAAATCGGCGAATTTCAAACAAATGAAGGGTAGATAAGGTCCAGATAGAAATCCGCAAATCCGTGAGTTTGCAAATCCGGTGAACGTGAATACGGGGGCCCACTGTATGTATATATATGTATATATGTTATAGGATCAAGTGAGTTATTATCAGAATGCATTTGGATATACGTAGACTTAGTAAAGGCACGAATAATAATAAAACAGGGAATAGGGGACAAAGAACTAAATATTGATCTTACAGATAACGAACCTTTCTCACGCAAGTTTGACACCCTGGTGCCTCAGGAAATCTGAAACCTCGGAACATAGTTTACATCTCCCAAAACCAATGTCACCTCCACTACAGAAAATTAATCGATGCTACGGCTCTCCTGACATCTTCTGACATGCCCGAGGGCCAAGAATTAATTTTGATGGGCCATTTCAAGAAACCTTACGGTTAGTGTCAGGACAGGGGACTCAATGCACCTTTGTTTAAGGGAAGAAGTTGAGGCTTCTCCCTAATAAGGTAGGCCTTTTGGTTTTAAACAATCAAAATCAGGAGTGCCAGACCTCCAAGGACAGGATGTAGTAGGCCTCGACGCATATCCTGGAAGAATGCTCAAAGACACACCCTCAAGAGAAGAGCCTGGGCATGGACAAGGAGGCGTTTCCCAATGAGAAGCTTACCAATTATCACAGGAAGGATGACAGGAAGGCATTTTGAAGAAAAGGCATTAGCCACTCAAACATAAGGGTTCTTTCAGAAGAGGCCACACCCAGAGGCAGTGCTAGGAAGATAGCTTCCGAAATAAAGGGACTCACCAGAAGAGAAGAAGGGAGTGTGAGAGAAGCAAGAGAAAGGGGAAAAAGTGCAGTTTAAGGGAGTGAGAAGGAGGATGAAGTGTGAATTGTTGATTGGGGCTCAGTGACAATATCGAACTCCCGTAAAATTCCCCTCGTGCCAGATAGACTTGCATGGAACAGTCTTTTTAGAAATAAGTGCCTAGTCCAGTACCCAACAAATAGATGGAGAAAGTTATAAGTTTTCCTTTTCTAAGAATACATACATATAAGGGACACATTCACGTTTATTATCCCAGTATTATAAGAACCTCTATTAAATAATATGCAGATAGCAAACAATCTCTTGCACAAAGTAGACTAATTATATATCCATATCACATGGTCAACTCCAAATCCAGTTGCCCCTCCTCTCAGGCTGATTTTCTACCTTAAATCTGTAGTAGTAGTTCTGCTATATATATATTTTTAAGATTCTACGCTGCCTTGGCCTTAGATAATTATTAGCAAACGTATATCCTAATTTATACAATTAAGTTAGGGAAGTGGGAGGTCGCCAGCCGGCATATAGACACTGAATACCGGCAATAATGTATTTACTTCTATTTACAATTAAGAAGGCACAACAGATAGGATTTAAGGTACATTAATGTTTCTGGTTAACCGTGGCTAACCGCTGGAGCTTGAAGCTGCAAGGGGCTTGTTATGGAGTGGAATGTGTACGATATCCGGTACGTAACCAGATTACGTGGAAGTTCAGCAAATGTACTCTCGTCCCTGAAAGGGAAATTTACGACAATTAAAGACTAGTTAATATGCACAGATACGCTAATCCACTTAGCCATTTCTTACACTGCACTATTTGACTTATACAGATTATTTCTACTAATGGACGTAGCAATAAGTCTTATAGGAATTACACATTAGGCTATGACTGCTAGTTACAAACGGTTAGCACTTAGACATTATGGAGAGAGAGACTGCGCTCAGGTGAGGGGAGACGGTCTTGGGCAAGGCCGCCACGAGGGCACGCCGGAGGGCAGGAGAGGGAGAAAGGAAAAAACAAAAAAGGATCGGTGGATGATTTCTTTCTGTACGGATAGGAGGGAAGGATGGGATGTTATCATGGGGAGGAGGAAGGATAGGTTAGGGTACGAGGTTCTCATACAACAGACACCTACCTTTTTTAAGGGAGAGACAGTTGCCTCTCGGAAGGGCGGACAGAGGCCAGGCACGTCCACCTCCTAAGGCTATCAAACGGTGAAGACAGCCACCCACGCCTCGGTTTCCTGCTGCGCGTCCTGCGAATAAGGGGGGGGTTCACCCCCCCCCCCTGGAGGGTTTCTACTGGTCAGGAACTTTTTGTCCCTTTTGTTTTAGGCCTAGACTTGCATTACGATTCCCCATTTGGGGGTTGCCAGCTTGGCGCTGCCGTCTTTGCGGTGGCATCTGAAAGTAAGAGACCTCGGGGAGGAGGACTGGTCTAGGATAGGTGGGTAGGTGGTGAGACTCCGGCTAGGGGCAGCCCTGCTGCATTCGTTCAAATTCCCGGGGCAGGATCTCTCGAATTGGATGCTAAAATGGCGGATAGACCATCACGATTGACAGCCCCCCATTTTAGCAGAGATTTTGTCCTTCAACGGGTCAAGAACTCTGCAAGCAAGGTCTGGAGCCATTCGACTCTGTGTCCCCACACCTAGCGAGCCTCACCACAAAATGAACTAATTGCTAAGCTGCATCTAGGGTCAAAACATCTCTTAAATAAATTGCCGAGGTTAACTTTAAGTGCCAATTTAAAAAAAAACAAGTGGGCTACAAGGCAGTAACTTGACAAAATGGCATGTATTACTAGTTTAACTCAACAGTGACCCAGCACAGCGACATGCATGAAACAATTTTCATTGAGTTCATATGGAACCTAAGCAAGGAACAAATAATGGCATGACGCTAACTAGCAAAACCAAAGCAAATGTCATAAATAAAAAAAAATATTAAAATAAGAGGACAAAATAAAAAAACAAATAAATAAATAAAGAAAAATGGGGCCAAGATGGCTCCTCAGTTTTGTTTGAAGCTGGGGAAACCACCAAGGCTCAATACATCCAAAAACCAAAATGACAGAGGGTAAATACATGAACAAACAAAATGGGGCCAAGATGTCTCCTCAGTTCGTGAAGCTGGGGAGGCCACCAAGGCTCAATACAACATTCATACAACCTACAGTCTAAGTTCTATATATACATGGCATTGTGCACGGGCACTAATGGCCGATAGAGCACATCGGCCATCTTATTGTCCGTGCCCTTGATGTGCTCAACCTTCCAATTGTAGTCCTGGAGGTCCATACACCACCTCATGAGCCTCTTATTCTTGTTACGGAACTGAGTGAGGTATATTAAAGGATTATGGTCCGTCAAGGACAGTCAGTGGGAACTTAATTGGTCAGCATGGTAGGATTCAAAACAATGTTTAAGGGCTAAGGACCATGCCAAGTAGCTTTCTCGATCATACTATACCTCGTCTGAGCTGGGTTCAATTTCTTTGAGAAATAGGAGACAGGGTGATCGCACCTGGTTTTCCTCCTGGAGGAGGACCGCACCCACCCCTACATCGCTGGCGTCTACTGCTATTGAAAGAAAGGCTGAGAGTAATCAGGTGTGGCGGAGCACCGGGCGACTCATGAGGACCCTCTTCAGATGGTCGTAGGCCTCCCGACACTCCCCTGTACAGCGGAACTGGTTATCGCCCTTGAATAGGTCAGTGATGGGAGCAGCTACTTGGGAGAAGTTTGGCACAAATCTCCTGCGAGTACTGCACCATCCCAGGAACCCGTTGGGCTTAGACCTTCTTAGTTTTAGGATAGGGCATATTCTGTATAGCAAGAATGTTGGCATCCTTTGGCATTATTTTGCCCCCTCCTACCTGGTGGCCCAGGTATGTGATCGACATTCCCAAAGTACACTTCTTCAGGTTGAGACCAAATTGGCTTTCTGGAGTGCACCCAGCACCTTCTTTAGGGTCTGGAGGTGTTCGTCCCACGTTTTGGAGTAGATGACAATGTCGTCTAGGTAGACCACACAATTAGGAATCCCTGCTAGCACCTTGTTCATGAGTTTCTGGAAACAGCTAGGTGCGTTCCGTAGACCAAAAGGCATCACCCGACACTGGTAAAGCCCGTCCCGTGTAATGAATGCAGTCAGGGGCCGTGACTCCTTGGCCAATGGTACCTGCCAGTAACCCTTCTCTAGGTCTATCTTACTTAGGAATGGAAATTCGCCTAGGCTCTCCAAACAATCCTCGATGCGCGGGAGCGGGTAGGATTCCGGTTTGGTCACTGCATTCAACTTGCGAAAGTCAATGCAGAGTCGGTCTCCTCCCCCCTCCTTTGGCACCAGGACTACAGGGAATGCCCCAAGGGCTCTCACTCTCCAATGAGACCCAAGTTTGAGTTGTAGTTTAACCTGTGCCGCCACCCCTTTCCCAGTTCCGCCCGCTGGGGGTTAAGCCGGTAATAATTTTGCCGAATGGGGCTTGTTCCCTCAAGCAATTCAATCTTGTGCTCCAAGAGCTGGGTGCTACCTAGCGTGTCTCGCACGACCTGTGGATGCTGAAGGAGTAATTCCCTGATGTCATTTCTCTTCGCCGTGTCTAGTGCAGGAGTGATCAGTTCAAAATTGGCTAGGACCTCCGAATTACTCTGGGGTGAGGAAACCTGGGTGACTGTCCCCACCATTTCGCTCCTCTGGTGGTAGGGCTTAAGGAGATTGATATGGAGCCACTTAGCCCGCCTAGTGCCGCAATCCACTAGATAGTTTAATGTGCCCTTCCTTTCCAGAATCTTGTAGGGGCCCATGAACCTTGTGCTTAGAGGCCTCCGCTCTCCAGTGCGGAGAACCAGAACTTGGTCTCCCACTTCAAAACTCCGGTCTTGAGTCTCCCGATCCACCCGACTCTTCATACTACTCTGCGCCACCGTCTCTGAAGCTTTGGCAACATCCCATGCAACCCGTAATTTTAGCCTGTATGTCTGGCGGCAGCTCTTCCAGCCAGGAGGCCTTGGTAGGGTTTTCCCAAGCCTCGTAGAGTATATCTAGGGGGCCACGTGTGGAGTGAGCATATAGCAGCTCAAAGGGACTGTACCCCGGTGGTTTCTGAACGTGCCTGGCGGAGGGCAAACAGAGCGTAGGGCAATTTTCCTTCCCAGTCAGGGGAGCCAGTCTCTCCCAACTTGGTCAAGACTGTCTTCAGTGTCTGGTGGGAGCGTTCCACAAGGCCCTGGCTCTCTGGATGGTAGGCTGTAGAGGTCCGGTGGCGAATGCCATGGCAGGCCATCGCCTCCTTAAACTCCTTTGCCATGAAGTGGGAGCCCTTGTCCGACTGAATGGTGGCAGGGAAAACCTAAACCTACAAAAAGAACTGGGTCATCCCTCTGACAGCGTGGCGGGCGTTGGCACTTCGGGTTGGAATGGCTTCCAGGTATCGAGTGAACCGATCAATCATCGTCAGTAGGTAACACACGTTTACTCCGTGGCATGGGACCCACATAATCTACCAAGACATCAAAGGGAATGCCCGCAGAAAGGGATGGGCTGGAGAGGCGCCCTTGGCACTACCTGGTTTGGGTTCCCAGCGACCTGGCAGGGCAAACAGGAGGCTACATAAGCCTTAACACTCTTGGGCAGGCCTGGCCAGAAGAATTGACGCTGGATTTGCTGGGTAGTGCGCTTCACGCCAAAGTGTCCTCCCAGTCCTCATGGGCCATGCGCAACACAGCTAATCTAAGGTTACGGGGAACAACTACTTGCCGGTGTAGCACTTCAGCGGTTCGTGGGCACCTCGGGGTGACTCGAGGAGCACCTCATCCTTCCAAACAAGAAGTTCTCCTTAGAGAGGTTTCACTATTTCTGCTTCATCCAAATAGGCCGCCTCCCGATAAGGGTTAAGTGTCTCATCCAACTGTTGGTAACGGATGAGCTCGGTCCTGCTCCTTAGGGGGGTTGGGGCCGGGGTGACGGGAGCCTCACTGGTGCCTCCTGGGTCCCCTGAGCTGGTGCTTGGTGGAGAGCTATCTACGGAGGTGGTAAGCAGTACAGTAGGGTGGTTGTGTATGAGGTCCGGACTCATGGCTGGGAGACGAGGGCTCTTGATTCCTCCTCCTTTAGCCAGGTTAATTCTCCCAGGTCACCTTCTACAGGTGCTATATCCAAAGGTTCGGGCTCAGGCTCAGGCTCAGCTGCTGTCATGCACCTTAAGGGCACACGCTGCACTCCCTCCAGGAGGTCCCTACCCAGGAGCAGGTCATAGCCCTCACGGCCTAAGTCAATTGTGACTCCAAGCCTGCACTCTTGGCTGAGCTGGGGCGTCGTCACTCTCAACACGACCGTGGGGAGGTCCCTGGTGACTCTCAATCCACCGGGACAGTCATACGCTCATCCTGCCGGACTTGGGCGCCAGCGGGTACTGGTTGCCACAACTCAAGATTATAGGGAAACATGTGAACCTGGATCCTCGAATGCTTGGACCAACTGTGGAGGGTTGCCTCCTTCAAGTGGGCTACGGTGATCTCCCCTTCCCCTGCAGGCAGCCCCCGCCCCCCCCGAGGAAATGCACCCTGAGTAGCGATGGAGAGGACAACTGGGTTTTGAGCTGAGGTTCGGCTAGGGCACCGTGAGTAGTTCTTAGTGTGGCCGTAGACCTTGCAAACCTCACAGTATGCTTTGGCAAAACTCCTTTTTGGCCCTTTACCCTTGGGTTTGGACTGAGGGCTCGTATCCGAAGGGGCAGCCGCTAGTGTTGACTGATTTGTCGGGCAATCATCGTCAGTAGGTAACAATTTCCACGTTTACTCCGTGGCATGGGACCCACATAATCTACCAAGACATCATGGAAGGGAATGCCCGCAGAAGGGAGGGGCTGGAGAGGCGCTCTTGGCACTACCTGGTTTGGGTTCCCAGCGACCTGGCAGGGCAAACAGGAGGCTACATAAGCCTTAACACACTTGGGCAGGCTGGCCAGAAGAATTGAACGCTGGATTTGCTTGGGTAGTGCGCTTCACGCCAAAGTGTCCTCCCAGTCCCTCATGGGCCATGCGCAACACAGCTAATCTAAGGTTACGGGGAACAAAAACAAACCCTAATTTTAATAGCTAGCCTAGGGGATCATCCATCGCTTTGATTCCTGCCGTAGGTCTATTATTCTATCTAGCCTAGGGGATCATCCATCGCTTTGATTCCTGCCGTAGGTCTATTATTCTAGCTAGCCTAGGGGATCATCCATCGCTTTGATTCCTGCCGTAGGTCTATTATTCTAGCTAGCCTAGGGGATCATCCATCGCTTTGATTCCTGCCGTAGGTCTATTATTCTAGCTAGCCTAGGGGATCATCCATTGCTGTGGTTCCTGCCATAGGCCCATTTTTCCTAGCTAACTTTCAGGATCACCCATCTTTGTGATTCCTGTTTACGGCTTAGTGCCACATAGCTTACAGGTACAACCATCTTGCTTGTGTATTGCCTGTCCAATTTGAGAACACAAAACCCACCAAAACCAACCCCACCCCAACACAAACACGTCGACAGTGTAGTCTTTTCCAGGTACAATTATTGGTCGTGGTGCCACTTTGCACCGCTTTATCTGTATCCTTCCTGCTGCCAGACTTCTGCTTTGGCCAGAGTGTCTTTCCCTTCCGTGCAATTGCTTGCATGGCCAACACCCCACTTACAAATTATTGTTGAGGGTGATCCAGTAGTCATTTCAAGGAAATTAGCAAAATGCCCACCACTGAGATCCAGGCTATAATGGAATTGGGACAGAGGCTCGGATATGATGGAACAGAATTGCAAGAATTTTGTCCGAGAAACCCAGGCCCGAACCAGGGATCGAAGGGAAAGAGGAGAGAGAAAGAGAGAAGGAACGGCAGGAGCATGAATTAAGGAAGCAGGAGCATGAATTAAAGATGCAGGACAAAGCCATTGAATTAGCCCAGCTCCAATCCTCACAAGCTCCACCTAATGGTACTCCGCTACCGGGGCCCGGCTCTCCATCCTTGCCTGTCCATACCTCTCCATTCCTCAGTGGGACGATAAGGATCCCATAAGGTGGCTACATGAAGTGGAGTCAGTGTTCCAGACATGTGCTGTGGCAGGGGAGATGAAGGGCCCTACTTCTGGCCAAGCATATGCAGGGAAAAGGGAAGGCTGCTCATTCTGCCTTACCCGTTGATCGACAAGGAGATTTCGAGGCTGTCCGGAAGGCTGTGATAGAGGCTTACAAGCTGAACCCCGAACATTGGCGCCGTCAGTGGCGTGGGCAAGTTAAGCCCTCCACGCAACCTTGGGCTGACTGGGCTTTTCAGAAGGATAGGCTCTATACCCTCTGGCTTGGGGCTGCGAAGTGCACTACCATCGAGGACCTCCACGAGCTTGTCAAAATTGAGGATTTCCATAGGCATGCCCCACCAGAGCTCTCTCTCTACATTACCGAGAAGAAGCCAACAACCTTTAGGGCTTGTTACAAGTATGCCGATGAATACGAGCTCGTCCGGCATAACTCAGGGTCCCAGCGCACTGCTCCACCCCCTGCCACTGCTCTAACTGGCAAGTCTAAGCCCAAGCAAAAACCATCTTCTTCCGCCAACGTGCAACCTCGGTGGCAAATCCAACCACACCAGCCCATCCCTTCTGCGGGCATTCCCTTCCATGATGTCTTGGTAGATTATGTGGGTCCCATGCCACGGAGTAAACGTGGAAATTGTTACCTACTGACGATGATTGATCGGTTCAAACTCGATACCTAGAAGCCGTTCCAAACCCAACCCGAATTGCCAACGCCCGCCACGCTGTCAGAGGATTGACCCAGTTCTTTTGTAGGTTTGGTTTCCCTGCCACCATTCAGTCGGACAAGGGCTCCCACTTCATGGCAAAGGAGTTTAAGGAGGCGATGGCCTGCCATGGCATTCGCCACCGGACCTCTACAGCCTACCATCCAGAGAGCCAGGGCCTTGTGGAACGCTCCCACCAGACACTGAAGACAGTCTTGACCAAGTTGGGAGAGACTGGCTCCCCTGACTGGGTGAGGAAAATTTGCCCTACGCTCTGTTTGCCCTCCGCCAGGCACGTTCAGAACCACCGGGTACAGTCCCTTTGAGCTGCTATATGCTCACTCCACACGTGGCCCCCTAGATATACTCTACAAGGCTTGGGAAAAACCCTACCAAGGCCTCCTGGCTGGAAGAGCAGCCAGGCATACAGGCTAAATTACGGGTTTGTAGTTGTGGCTGTCTGTTTAAAGGAGCAATAAGAACTCTAAAGGTAAACAAACGTCTAAAATAACACAACTTTAAATTGCCCCCGGGGGGGGGGGTGTGGGGGGGGGGGTTGGTTTAAGCGTAAGTTAAGATTGCGTAGGAACTGCTATTTTGGTTTAGCTGGCAATCAATGAAAACAGATAATTAATTTTGCTTCACTAGAGATGATTATCCCCAATAACTAATCCCTTCACTTAAAATAAATTAATTATGTCTCCCAATAGTTTAGAAAGATCCACACATTATAATGATATGAAACTTAACCTGAACGATCTAGCACCACCGCACAGGAATTATTCCTTTCCCAACCATTTACACATGTCTATCACACTTTAGGTGAGAAAGAAAAAAAATAAAATTACAAAGTAACAAAGCATATACCGTTATTTACCTTCTCCTCACACTAAAAAAGTTTGCCCTATTAACATAAACACGTAAAGTCGGAGCTCGAAAGTGAAAAACAAACAAACAAAACACTCGTGTCTCCGCTCTGGGTTACGTGTGTGTGGGGCTAGACTTTCCCAGGTTTACCCTCTGTTTACAACTGTGCAAAAGTTAAGTCCCGTAAAAGAAAAAAAAAAATCTTAAATCATAATTACTTTGAAATCCCCCAGAATGTATTTACATTAAATATAATAAGAACAACTTAACACGACGATTTCCGTTACTATTTATGAACGATATTGTAACTCGTTATGGAAAGTCGTTTTAAAACTGACGGTTGGCTGCCTGCGAGCTAGCAGCGTGCGTGCACACACACATACACTTTCCGCGGGATTTTAAACGACACTATTTCACAACCAACGCACTCACTTTACACTTTAGGATGTAAAAATGAACGTTAAACAGAGTGATCGTTTTTGCGTTATGATTACGAACGTTAGCGGGAATTTATTCCTATCTGCCCTGTTTATTATTATGCAAATTCCTTGTTAACACTTACGAGAGATTTTAACGAAATATTAAAGTTTTCCTGGCTGTTTTACTTCCACGGTTCCAACTCCAGTTATAATGTAATTTACTCAAAAATGAAGTTAAGGTTCGTCTCAGTCACCAAAGATAGAAAGGGGAATATTTACTTTAAACAAAGATATTTAACCCACTATCTTAGTGAATCTTGGCTTTGGTCGACAGTTTTAAGATTCTACTCTGCCTTTGCCTTAGATAATTATTAGCAAACAGTATATCCTAAATTTATACAATTAAGTTAGGGAAGTGGGAGGTCGCCAGCCGGCATATAGACACTGAATACCGGCAATAATGTATTTACTTCTATTTACAATTAAGAAGGCACAACGGATAGGATTTAAGGTACATTAATGTTTCTGGTTAACCGTGGCTAACCGCTGGAGCTTGAAGCTGCAAGGGGCTTGTTATGGAGTGGAATGTGTACGATATCCGGTACGTAACCAGATTACGTGGAAGTTCAGCAAATGTACTCTCGTCCCTGAAAGGGAAAATTTACGACAATTAAAGACTAGTTTAATATGCACAGATACGCTAATCCCAACTTAGCCATTTCTTACAACTGCACCATTTGACTTATACAGATTATTTCTACTAATGGACGTAGCAATAAGTCTTATAGGAATTACACATTAGGCTATGACTCTAGTTACAAACGGTTAGCACTTAGACATTATGGAGAGAGAGACTGCGCTCAGGTGAGGGGAGACGGTCTTGGGCAAGGCCGCCACGAGGGCACGCCGGAGGGCAGGAGAGGGAGAGGAAACAAAGGATCGGTGGATAGGATTTCTTTCTGTACGGATAGGAGGGAAGGATGGGATGTTATCATGGGGAAGGAGGAAGGATAGGTTAGGGTACGAGGTTCTCATACAACAGACACCTACCTTTTAAGGGAGTTGCCTCTCGGAAGGGCGGACAGAGGCCAGCACGTCCACCTCATAGGGCTATCAAACGGTGAAGACAGCCACCCACGCCTCGGTTACCTGCCAGCGCGTCCTGCGAAGGTGGGGGTTCACACCCCCCCCTCCCCCCCCCCCCCCCTGGAGGGTTTTCTACTGGTCAGGAACCTTTTGTCCCTTTTGTTTTAGGCCTAGACTTGCATTACGATTTCCCATTTGGGGGGTGCCAGCTTGGCGCTGCGTCTTGCGGTGGCATCTAAAAGTAAGAGACCTCTGGGGAGGAGACTGGTCTAGGATAGGTTGGGTAGGTGGTGAGACTCTGGCTAGGGGCAGCCCTGCTGCATTCGTTCAAATTCCCGGGGCAGGATCTCTCGAATTGGATGCTAAAATGGCGGATAGACCATCACGATTGACAATATATATATGGACAATTATATAATATGATATATATATATATATATATATATATATATATATAATATATGTAATTCTAACAGGGAAAGTCCCTAACGAGGTCAAATGACCCTCATTTAAACAAAATGAAACAAAACATCTAATTGGTAATATAACCTACCATTGTTTCGTTGAATGCCCTCTCTGGAATTGGCTGAAAGTCAAACTAGGCTAAGGTAAACTCTCGTGGTTAGAAAAATATACATTTTATTTCCCAAAATTAGCTAACATGAAAATAGAATAAAATTAATTAACTCTGACTCAAAAAGAAACGTTACACTATCATATTCCTCTCAAAATCATAGTTAAGTAAGTACCCCCTCTTCCCTTAAGTGTCCAAACATTAATAGTTTATTAATAGTCAAAATCAGTCAGAGAAAACCAATAGGTGACTTCGAATTCATCTGAAATAAAGAGACCATAATGATGACACCATAAAAATATTAAAGTTCGTCAATAAAGAATGTGTACCGCACCTCACTTCCCTTTCTCTAGATTCAAGTAATTGTCACTTCAAATGTTGATTTTTTCAAAGTTCTCTTTTATGGTACCTTGTCCGACGGACCTGCATCTAGCACCTCTTCTGTGGCGTGTTCCACACACTATAAATAAAAATCAGTGAGTCCCCCCCTTTGCAACTTGCATCAGAATATGTGTCATTTTCTGTTCATTACGAACGCACACACTCACCAATTGGCACACAAGAGGCATGCACGCTACATACATGAAACTTGTGATCTTCAAAGCGTGTCACTGACCGCAAAGGTGTACTGGTAAGCTATCCTGTTTGTTTTTTTCATTTTAGCATCTTCGGGGAATCCAGCGTTTTGCATCTGTCTCTATCCAGCAAGATTAAGGTTAACAACCCGATTGTTGTGCCTTTAAGATGGCTCGGCCCCCTATGTCTTTTGTGCACCCCTGTCGCACACCACTAGTTCATAATATTTGCAAGATAGCTCCTATAACACATATTTCGACTATCATTATAGCTATTATAACTGCAGTCGCTGGAACTGTGTAGCGTTCTTCGAAGAAGAATTCATCCCCATCATTATCCTCTAGCAGTGGAACTGTAATCGTCTCTTGTGTAGGCGGAACTTGAACCACCCCATGGTCCCATGCAAGTGTTTCACGAATGCCTTTCCCGAATAATTGTAGATCCCGGCTGAGCGCGTGAACCATCTTGAAACAACTCAGCATGTGTCATTATTAAGCGTCTGCGACCCTGTAGGTGTATCCTAACACCCTCGTTGCTGAACTGTAGATTCAACGTCTTCCGATGAAGGAATCGTAACCGCCACCTCGTTAACTTGAAATATCCTGTGACTCCCATGCAAGTGCGTCTTGCACCCCCCTCATAGAAGATCGTAGTTTCCTGATTTGTCCTAGAATGTATCCTGAGACGATACATCGACAACATCTCATCCATGCCTGTGTGAAGATCCGACATCTGGCATTGTAGATCTGAAGTTGTTTTCGTTGTCACCCTCGCGTGAAGTTGGGAATTCTCTAAAGTCATTGTTTGTCCATATTTGAAAAGTCTACATGATCTTAGAACAAATAGTCTTCCTTTAACACACGAATCTGTAATAAACTAATAGTATATCCAATCTCATAGTCAATTATTAAAGACTAAAATTCCTCACTAAAATAAAATATGATCTTTATCTACTGAATCCTCATAATTAATCCCGTATCTGACAAATATACTATCAAAAAAAACCATAATGTCTATACAGCAAAACCCCTGTAATGTTTATACAGCTAACCTCCATCAAACATAATGCTGAATATCCCTTCTATCTTATGTATCCCAAGATAAATTCTACCTCCTTTCTATAATAGAAATCCTATGTAAAGCTTAACCCCAATTACAAGTTTCCCTTGTAGGAAAAAAATAATAATAATTCAACTTTTCCTATTACAAAATGTATAAGGAGAAAAAAAATAAAATTCAGCGCTTTTCCATATAAAATGTAGTATGTATCATCACGCAAATTGCTGCCACAACATATCAGCATCGATCTGAATTGACCCCTTAAAATTCCTCCCCATGGAATGTCATCATCGACATTCCTGAAAATGGTGCAAACCTCTGAGTAATCAACTCCAAAAGAAAATATCAACAATCAGTCTCATCACAGCATTGTCAACATTAAGCCTCCTGTTTATACAGCATGTACATATTCAAATCACACTATGGACTTGTCTAATCAGACTCATAACCTCAGAAATCATCATTCCTTCAAATGGCCCAAAAAATCATTTAAGAAATCGTTGATGGGAATCCTCAATAAATCTTTACTTATACTATAGAACCACATTCCTCAAAAATTATCCTCAGGACATACTTATACTATAGAACCACATTCCTCAAAAATTATCCTCAGGACATCCTCGTTGTCACCTCAAGGGCACCCAAAAATTGTTCTCGAAAACGTAACTCATTCATGATACTGCCACATGTATATAAAACCCCAATAATCACCTAGTCGGGATATAAACCACAATTCAACAATTATAAACCGCCAAATATAACCACTGGTGAACATAACCTCAATACAACACCTTTATAGGGCCCCATAAAACCACAATACACTAGTGCCACCCCCCAAGAGCCATAACACCTAAAGAACCATAATCCCCACCTCTTTGGCTCGTAAAACCACAGATCACCACCAAAATAGCCACACAAAAATCCACAAGCACAAAAAATTCAGCACTAATAAACCATAACCACTAGGAATCACCACCACGGGCCTCTTATAATATTTCTCAACTTAACAGTAATTTCCCATATTTTTTCACCCCGTTTTTCATCATGAAATAATTACTTCTGGTTTTTACACCAAATCGCCGCAGTTTGCGCAGAACAAGAAAAATAGTAGAAGAAATGAAAGGGAAAAAAAAGTTACATTAAACTGATTAACCCTTAAACGCCGAAGCAGTAAAAAAAAAACTGTCTCCCGTGTGCCGGAGACGTTTCAGAGTGAGCGCGGAAAAGGAAAAAATATTTTTTTCAAAAAATCACAGCGCGCTTAGTTTTTAAGATTAAGAGTTCATTTTTGGCACCTTTTTTTGTCATTGCCTGAAGTTTAGTATGCAACCATCAGAAATGAAAAAAATTATCATTATCATATATAAATAATGCGAATAATTATCACATCGAACCGTGATCCATTTATATATCAATTCAAGCTACAAATGTCCTTTAATATCTAAATTCACTTTACCTCCCAAATGATATATTTTCATATATGTACCGAAGGGGAATTTTTAAGTTGATAACAATTTCGTCCCCCCATGGGATCGAACCACCGTCCAGGTGGACGGGGACGAAATCAGGACAGTCAGTGACGCTATCCAATCAGCCAACAGAGACGCTATAAGTTCATATCGATTCTGACCTTACAAATCACCCTCGATCACGGTTCGATGTGATAATTATTCATAACAAAAGGCTACGTTCTGTCAAACGCTCGAATTGGCCAACATGGTAGACGGGGTTTCATATCGATTCTAATTACGAAAGCATCCAGATCGAGGGTGATTTGTAAGGTCAGAATCGATATGAACTTATAGCGTCTCTGTTGGCTGATTGGATAGCGTCACTGACTGTCCTGATTTCGTCCCCGTCCACCTGGACGGTGGTTCGATCCCATGGGGGGACGAAATTGTTATCAACTTAAAAAATTCCCCTTCGGTACATATATGAAAATATATCATTTGGGAGGTAAAGTGAATTTAGATATTAAAGGACATTTGTAGCTTGAATTGATATATAAATGGATCATGGTTCGATGTGATAATTATTCATAACAAAAGGCTACGTTCTGTCAAACGCTCGAATTGGCCAACATGGTAGACGGGGTTTCATATCGATTCTAATTACGAAAGCATCCAGATCGAGGGTGATTTGTAAGGTCAGAATCGATATGAACTTATAGCGTCTCTGTTGGCTGATTGGATAGCGTCACTGACTGTCCTGATTTCGTCCCCGTCCACCTGGACGGTGGTTCGATCCCATGGGGGGACGAAATTGTTATCAACTTAAAAAATTCCCCTTCGGTACATATATGAAAATATATCATTTGGGAGGTAAAGTGAATTTAGATATTAAAGGACATTTGTAGCTTGAATTGATATAAATAATGCGATATATGATAGCGCAAAAACGAAATTTCATATATAATTGTATTTAAATCGCGCTGTGCGCAAAACGGTTAAAGATAACATGTTACTTTTTTTTCGTTGTAATGTACACTAAATTGCGATCATGTTGGTATATAACACATTGTAAAACGATAAAAGCAACACAGAGAAAATATTATCACAAAATAATGCATGAATTTGTAACGCGCGGACGTAAACAAATATTTTTTTCAAAAATTCACCATAAATATAAATATTGTCCTAGAGACTTCCAATTTCTTTCAAAATGAAGACAAATGATTGAATATTACTATACTGTAAGAATATTAGCTTACAAATGCATTTTTCGACCATATCTGACGAGTTAAAGTTGACCGAATGTCGAATTTTTTTATATATATATTTTTTTATATGCAATTATTTCGGAAATAAGAAAAGCTACAACTTTCAAATATTTTTCGTTTTATTCTACATGAAATTGCGCACATTTTCATATATAAAACTCTATGAAATGCCTAATATGAAACGGAGCAAATATTCCGAGAATGGGACTTACGCATTTCGGAGATTTGTGGCGGAGAATCCGCGCGTGGGAGGGAGGGAAAGTTTTTTTTAAAAATTCACCATAAATTTAAATATTGTGCTAGAGACTTCGAATTTGTTTCACGATGAAGATAAATGACTGAATATTACTAGACTGTAAGAGTTTTATCTTACAATTGCGTTTTTCGACCATTTCGGTAGAGTCAAATTTGACCGAACGTGGTTTCTTTTCTATTTATCGTGATTTATATGCAAATATTTCAAAAATGAGAAAAGCTACAACCTTCAACTATTTATTGTTGTATTATACATGAAATTGCGCACATTTTCATATATAAAACTTTGTGTAACGGCTAATTTAAAATGGTGCAAACATTACTACAATCGCACGTATGATTTTTTCGGAAGAGTTACCGCGCGGACGTAAAGAAAATGTAATTTTTTTTATAAATTCACCATAAATCGAAATATTGTGCTAGAGACTTCCAATTTGTTGCAAAATGAAGGTAAATGCTTGAATATTACTAGAATATAAGCGTTTTAGCTTACAATTGCGTTTTTCGACCATTTCGGTAGTCAAAGTTGACCGAAGGTTGAAAATTTGTCACTTATCATTTTTTATATGAAAATATTTCGAAATTGATAAAAGCTACAACCATGGGTTGTTTTTAGTTGTATTGTGCATGAAATTGCGCACATTTTCATAATTAAAACTTTATGTAACGGCTAATTTAAAATGGTGCAAACATTACCACAATCGCATGTATGATTTTTTTCGGAAGAGTTACCGCGCGGACGTAAGGAAAAAGTTTTTTCATAAATTCACCATAAATCGAAATATTGTGCTAGAGACTTCCAATTAGTTTCAAAATTAAGGTAAATGATTGAATATTACTATAATATTTTAGCTTACAATTGCGTTTTTCGACCATTTTGGTAGAGTCAAAGTTGACCGAAGGTTGAAATTTTGGCACATCGTTATTTATATGAAAATATCTCAAAACTGATAAAAGCTACAATCATGAGTATTTTTTTGTTGTATTTTACATAATAATGCGCACATTTTCATATATATAATACTCCATGTAACGGCTAATTTAAAATGGTAAAAAAATTATGTCAAAGTGACGAAATAATTTCCGAGATGTGTCACAGATACTTTTTAGTGCGGCAAGAAAGAAATTCGCACTTGCGCGCCTGCGTAATGATTGTAAACAAAACAACACCTTGATCCGTGAACTCCCAGCATCCCCCAAGGCGCGTGATTCAAGAGTTTTCGGCTGGTAGGCCTAAAAGTATTTTTCCGCGAATTTTTAAAAAAACTTTTGTATGTCGACGTAAAATACGTCCAGTCGGCACCCGAGAGACAAAAAATGTCGACGTAAAATACGTCCAGTTGGCGTTTAAGGGTTAATCACATTTCGTCATCAGTTTGCAAAATCAGGAAAAAAAATGCAACTCCACAATATTATTATTAGTTAATGTAACCAACCCTTTTCTGTTTAGATATGAGTTAATTTTGGCGGCCTGTCTTTTCATCTAAGACTACAAATCTGGTTCATGTCTTTTCTTCAATAACTCTAAAAGGACCTTCAAATTTCGGACCCAATTTGTAATTTAGTTCATTTGTCACATTGACTTTTAAAAATACATTGCCTCCAACAGCAATTTTAACATCGAATGTTTTTTTGTCACTTCTTTCCACCATTTCTCGGGTCGTAGCCTCGAGATTACGGCTGAGACAAGCATGTCTCTCCTTTGCTGTGGAAATTAATGCTTCGGTTGTATCTTCTCCATGATGAGGTATAGTTAACAGATCAAATGTGCCTCGTGCTTGGCAACGAAACAATGCTTCAAATGGAGACATTTTAGTGGAATCACTAACCATAGTGTTGATGTTATGTCTAACAACATCTATACAGAGGTACATCGACAAACGAAATTAATCCGTTCCGAGGCGGCCTTCGTAACCTGAGCTTTTTGTATCTTGAACCGCATTTTACATGCAAATTCCCTAATTCGTTCCAAGCCCTACAAAAACACCCCAGTAAATTTTATAATAAAGCTAAATTGACCAGTTAACAATGAAATACAACAATTTGGACCATTCAGTGTATTAGTGTACATGGTGTACAAGAAATATGTACGTACATACGTACGTATGTAGTAAAATGTGGAACCTTACCTTTCGAGTTAGGCTATCTCCGAAAGTGGCGACAGAGGAGGAGGACAAACGGCAGAAAACTTGTTAGTACGTACACTTAACTTTACGAAACACATTAAAAATGTCAGGAAACATAGACTAAACTTTACTAAACACATTAACAAAACCGTAACACTTAACTTTACAAAAAAACTTAAAATTAATATTTTTTTTATTTTTTTATTTTTACATTTTTTTAAACTTTTTTATGCTTTACTTTTTTTTTTTTTTTTTTTTTTTAACAAAATTTCAATTTCTTCACCACTTTCAACTTTCTGTTTTTTCATAGTATCAATTGGATCTTCCTTTTTGCTTACTCCTACTAAAGGCCTCTTTAAAAAATAACTATCCAAGGAAGATTGCTTCTGCCTACTTTTCACAATGTTCCTGAAACGACTCGGGCAAACGTCATCGAACTGCGCAAGCATACGACCTGTGTAAGCCTTTTCGGGGTGTCTCTTTTCTACAAATGATTGAACCTTATGAAAAGCAGCTAGAGCATCCCTAATTTCTGCCGTTGTCATAGGGTCGTCGTCCTCCACTGCTAGAGAACTCTTCTTGAATCACGTTATGTTGCATGGCCTCCAACTCCTTCAGGTCATCCGCCGTAAGCTCCTCTTGGTGCTCCTCGAGAAGGTCATTAATGTCGTCCTCGTCGACAACCAGCCCCATGGACTTGCAGAGTGCAACGATCTCGTCAAGATCTGGTTGCGAAACAGTTTCAGGATCGTCAACTGTTCCTGAATCTGCAGCACCAGCTTCGCCCACGTCGAATCCCTCGAAGTCTCGGGCGGATACGGCATCAGGCCAGAGTTTCCTCCAGGAAGAATTCAAGGTTTGCCTCGAAACCACCTGCCAAGCTTGATTAATGAGTCGGATGCATATCACAACACCGAAATGCTCCTTCCAAAATTCACGCAAGGTGAGGTTTGTGGTATCGGTGATGTCAAAACATCTCTTGAAAAGATGTTTCGTATACAGCTTCTTGAAGTTCGATATCACTTGCTGGTCCATGGGCTGGAAGAGAGGGGTGGTGTTAGGCGGAAGATAAAGAACCTTGATAAAAGACTACTCCGCTAGGATATCTTCCTCGAGGCCAGGAGGGTGAGCAGGGGCATTGTCCAACAACAGCAGACATTTCAGAGGGAGGTGCTTCTCTTCCAAGAATTTCTTCACTGTTGCGCCGAAACAGATTTACCCAGTCAGTGAACAAAAGTCTTGTTACCAAGGCTTTCGAATTAGCCCTCCACATCACTGGAAGCTTCTCCTTTAGCACTTTGTGGGCCTTGAAGGCTTGAGGAGTCTCTGAATGATACACAAGTAGGGGCTTTCACCTTGCAATCCCCACTGGTGTTCGAACAAAGTGCGAGCATAAGCCTGTCTTTCATAGGCTTATGCCTGGGTAGCTTCTTCTCTTCCTCCGTGATGTACGTCCGATGAGGCATTTTTTCCAAAAAAGGCCAGTCTCATCACAGTTGAAGACTTGCTGAGAACTGTAGCCTTCGTTGATCGTCATCTCGTCAAATGTCTTAATAAAGGCTTCGGTCGCTTTCGTGTCTGAGCTGGCCGCCTCCCCATGCCACACCACCGAATGGATGCCAGTCCGTTTCCGGAATTTTTCAAACCACCCATGAGAAGCCTTGAAGTCTGGGGTTGGTGTTGATGTCCCTCCTCCTCCGTCGTCTTTGGCCTGGGCAATCAAATCGCCGAAAATTGCACTGGCCTTGTGGCAGTTTGCCGTCTCGGTTATCGTATTGCCAGCGATTTCTTTGTCTTTTATCCAGACAAGAAGCAGCCTCTCCATCTCGTCGTGCAAGTGGCTCCTCTTGCTAGACAAAATAGTGACGCCCTTGGAAGGTGTAGCTGTTTTGATGGCTTCCTTCTGCTTAAGGATGGTGCCTATCGTCAATGGATTTCAGCCGTATTCCTTAGCAATCACACTCAACCGCATGCCAGCTTCATATTTTTTAATGATCTCCATCTTTGTCTCCAAAGAAAGCATCCTCTTCTTACCGTGAACTTCAGCAACTTTCTTGGGACTCATGACTACGTATATACTGTACATAATTAAGTTATGTAGTATACGTATGTACTAAAGTTCTCACACAACACGATAAAGTAGTACTACAATGAAATCACTAACGAATTCACGTTAATAAACGAAATCGTATAGAACGAACGAATTTCACGTGCGTATGCAAACGATGCTGCTTCGGAGTGACCGAAGAACGCCGCTACGTAGATGCACGATGGGAGAGATGCTGACCAGGATCTTAGGGTGGTGACTAGCATCAGGAAACAATGGGAGAGTGGGAAGATGGTGGCGAGTCTACTCAGTTGGCGGCGCGCGAGTTTTAAAATTGTTATCGCTGGTCCGGGCGAATCTCGGGACTTTACAGCAACAACCTTTCGTAACCTGAACTATTTTCGTATGTAGAGCCAAAAAAATCCTCGTATTTGCTTTCATAACTTGAATTTTTTGTAGGTTGAGACTCATATGTCGAGGTACCATTGTATATCGATCCCAGTTTTTATCATTTCCTCCTACAATCTTCCTGAGAGCTTTGAGCACTTTCCTGTTTGCTCATTCACATAACCCATTAGCTTCAGGCCTGTATGGGATAATTGTTACTTTCTGTAACCCCATGACTTCTGCCAAACATTCTAAAGTTTTGTTTACAAATTCTCTGCCATTGTCGGTCAATAAAACCTCGGGTGAGCCATATTTGCAAATGATACCATTGAAAAATACTATAGCCACTTCTTCAGCTGTTTTATGCTTAAGTGGAAAAATTTCTACTATCCTCATTAGTTCATCTATTATTACCAACATGTACTTATTCGTATATCTAGATTCACAAAAATTTCCTAGGATATACATATGTATTCTCTGAAAAGGTCTACTTGGTATTGGATATGACCCTAATTTGCAGGAAGTTATCCTTGCAGGTTTGCAAGCATTGCATACTGTACAGTTTTTCACAAAAATTTTCCATATCTTTCCCCTTATTTTTCCCAATATTTAGCACGCACCTCATTATATGTTTTTTCTATCCCCAAGTATGGACTACCAAACCTGCAGTGTACTATATCCAAAACCCCTGGAATTAGGACTTTCAGAATTACGATCTTTCTCGTGTCTCCTTTACTTTCACTAGTCCTTAATTTATATTTAATTTTCTTGATCAACAGATTGCCTTCTAATTCTGAACCCGAAAAAGGTAACTTATAACCTTTCCTGACTAATTCCCCTCTAAGAAACGCTTTTATTCTGCCAAAATTTCATCTTCATCCTGCCTTTGCTCTATGAGACTCATATCCCATTGTATAGAATCACTAGTAACTAGCGTAACTTGAGATCCCTCTGTATCATAAAAATTTCTACTAAGGGCATTCGCTACTACATTTAATTTGCCTTCTATATATTTGAGCTTTGCATCGAAGTCCCTGATAGTTAAGAACCATTGAGCTCTTTTAGGCGACAAATCGGGTTCATTAAAAATATCCAATAATGGCTTGTGGTCTGTAAGGACTTCTACTTTATTCCCCATCAGTAGCATTTTAAAATAAACCAAACTTGATACTATTGCAAAGGCTTCTTTATTTACGGTAGCCATTAATCTTTCATTGCTACCCTTTGTCGTAAATTTCCTGCTATAAAACGCTATGGGATTGAATTTCCCATCAAATTATGCATAAGGCAAGCACCTATACCCTCTTCACTGGCATCAGTCACTGATGTGAATGGTTTGCTGAAATCTGGAAATTTCTGAACTGGGGGATTCATTAACGCGTCCTTACGTTTTTTAAGGGGGCCCGCCGGCTAATGCCGTTTTTTAACGACGGACTTTGACATTCATACCACTTAATAAGGTGACTTTAGACATCTCCAAACCGCATATGATTTTTGCCTCTGACCTTCGGTTTTGTGACGCCAGGGCAATTTATCCCGAAAATAGCAATTTTTCAAATTCTATCTCCTCCCTTGATATTTAATATTAAGACCTGGGATTACTACCATATATAGACCTGATGTCGACCTCCAATTAAATGGAGAGTTTTTTTTCTAAAAGTCATTTTTTTGCTAGATATGATTTTTTCAATATGGTAAAAAAATAAACCCTATAAATCACGAGAAAAGAAATTATAAAAAAAAGACGAAACAAAAATTGGAAAAAAGGGCTCTATTTGATTGTTCTATAATGTCTTTATGAGTTATATGCCAAATTCCAATGTTATAGCTTTAAAACTAAGTGAGGAGATAGATTTTGAAGGTCAATAAGTATAGTTTTGAGATACGGGCGTTCAAAGTTTTCCTTCATATTTCTATTAAGACAATGTTAATAAATAATGATTATTACGAATGTATATTTCTTTTTTGTGTATTAATAAACCAAAACTATTTTATTTATCATAATTTAATCATATATGATGATCCCTTTGCTCATATATCGTAGCCTGGGGCACTGCTTGAGGCAAGATGGGGCGCTCCTTCCTACGTAACCCCCTCTCTCCCCTTCACTAACTCGGCTTATTACAGCGAATTTTCTTCTGTATGTTAGCGAGATGTTTTCCTTGTATTTTCCTCTTTGGCATGATGACATTCTTGTCGAAACAAAGATAAACAAACGTAAATGCAAGAGAATGTCAGAGGTGAAACTCGAAGGTGTACTCTCTTTGTACAAAGACAATTTAATAAATCATGATTATTATGAATTTCATATTCCATCTTGGGTATTAAAAAACCAAAACTATGTTATTTATCATAAATGAAGATCTCTTTGCTCAAAGATCGTAGCCTTGGGCACAGTGTGACGTGTGCTGTCAGGCAAGAAGGGGGCGTTACTAGACAACCCTCCCCTCTCTCTTCACTAACTACGTGTATATTATGATATTCTGTAATAACACTTGAGCGATTTTTCTTCGTCTGTATGTTAGCAAGATGTTTTCCTTGTCTTTTCCTCATTGGCATGATGAACTTCTTGCCGAAACATACATAAACATACGTAAAAGCAAGCGAATGTCACGAGGTGAAACTCGAACGTGTAATCTACTTGAAGTCTATGGTCCAACTGATTCATGGTTACCAGATACTCGCTTGAGTCGCTTGTGCGAGCCACGGAATCTCTACAGATGCCATTTCTCACAATTTCTTTGCCAATAATTATCAAAATTTACGATAACAAAAGAAATATTGCATTTTCTTGTACGGATGAATGTTTTAGGCTTATTGAGTTATGTTTACTAATTACCCTGTAACTATGAAAGTAAGAGGAATTTTGACAAAATATTTCGTATACGTATTCTCAATTGCCATATGAAGCTCCATGAATTTTTTCATGACTTTGCATTTTTCGCCGTATACCACCATATACTATAGGGGTTCCGGCCGGCCCCCTTAAAACTCTTCCTGTGGTTTTCCCCAGTGAAATTGAATGTCTTCCCGCAATACATCTGTTGGAGGAGCTGCTATGTTAGAAAATCCTTTCACAAACCTACGAAAAAATCCTGCCATCCCCAGGAATGACTTAATTTCTTTCTTTGATTTCAGGGTGCGAAAATCCGCTATTGCTTTGACTTTATTGTCGTTTACTCTAACCCCTTCCTTGGATATGACATGACCTAAATATGTGATTTCCTTTTTCAAGAAGGAACATTTAGCTAGCTTAATTTTCAAACCTGCTAACCTAAGTTTCCTAAGTACTTCCTTAAGCACTTCCAGGTGTTGCATGATCGAGTCTGTTGCAATTAATATATCATCCATGTACATAAACACATTTTTACCCAATAACCCGTGCAAAACTGTGATTACCAACCTGGTAAAGGTCATCGGACTACCTGATAAATCGAACGGCATCCGCGTAAATTCATAGTGTCCCTTGGGCACTGAAAAGGCCATATAATCCTAACTATTTTCACTAAGAGGGACCTGCAAAAAACCCTGTGCTAAATCAGTTGAGCTATAAATATTATGTCCCCCGATTTCTACAAAAAGATCTGGTATGCATGCGACTGGATAACTGTCAGGAATTGTCTTTTCATTCAAACGTCTAAAATAGACACATACTCAGACAGAACCATCCTTCTTAGGCAGTGCTAACAGAGGAAAGATGTATGGAAACGCATTACGTCTAATGATTCCTTCCTCTTCCCATTTATTGACCTCTTTTTTTACCTGTTCTCTAATTTTGAAAGGTATGCAGTATGCAGGAATAAAAATGGATTTTATACCTTTCTCTAAGTTTACCTTATGTTCTGACAAATTAGTCAATCCCAGTTTATCCCCTTGTAAAGCTACCATGTCCCCAAATTCTACCAAGAGCTTGCTTACCGCTTCTATATGCTCTTTATAAATGTTCTCTGAATATTTGCTTCCTTGATTGCATTTCTGCTTCTGAAAACTCAGTTTTTCCCTCTACAATAGCCACTGAACCACTGTTATTACTCCAATCTTGGAGATCTACCACATATGTATTCTGGTATTTCCTAACTGTATCATTAGATTTCAGTAATTCTACCCATGTAACACCAGTGTATGATACACTGTTCACTGATGCAGTGCTAATAACCCCATCTTAGTTTCTCGCTGCCCTCATGCATACTTCTGTGGGTTTTTTCACTTCCCTCAATTTGACTTCTACTATAGTCTTTGAACCTGGCATTAAAATAACATCCTCTGATAAAACACATTTATATTTGTGGTTAATGCCTCCCCGTTCCACGATCCCATACATATTACCACCCGTGGTTCTCATTGCATCCACCAAGACCCCATTGTTAGTATCAGTAATAATATCAGTATTAGTAACAGTACCAACACCCATAACACCATTGTCAAACCCACCAAAATTGTTACCACCATGGCCCTCATCACCGCAGTTATTCCCCGTATCATCAGTGTGGGTTTTGGTATCAACACTCCCCATATCCCCAGTATCATTACCAAAACGTACCCACATTTTCAGTATTCCCCATATCCTCAGTTTCACTTGCATCTTCATGAGGGATAAAAACACCGGGTATTCCAACCGTTATACCACCAACACCTGCATTGACCGATATCTTGTGTCATCTACATGCAGGATGGCCCAGCAAAAGTCTGTTGCCCAACACAACCCCTTTTATAACCAAAAATGGTTCTGTTAACACTCTATCACCCAGAGTAAATCGTATTCTAACAAAACCCAGGGTGTTTAATCTATGGGCTTGCACATCACACACCGTCTCCATTGAGTGTTTCAAAGGGTAATTGGAGAACATGGATTGATACTGATTATGGTCCATTAGATTGATAGATGCACCAGTGTCTATAAAGATCAGGATATCCACATCCTCCACTGTTCCATATACTATAGGCCTGGGCTCTGGGGCGTCCCCCACGAGACTACAATGGCATGTACAAATCATCTGTACCCCTTTTGTTGATCGGCATTCCAAAAATTTTGCCGATCCCTTTGCCCTTTTAAGTGACCTGCCTGGGAAGTTCTCGTTTTGTAACTCCCGAATTTCTGAGGTGTAGGTCTCGCATCTCTCCGTATCTGAGACAGACAAGCTTGCCAACAGTGGTCCACTCTAATACACATTCCACAATATTTGACTCTACGTACTTTCTTTGTGTGCCCTGGTTTATTACAATTGTAGCAATGCGACTGCTGTTGCCTTTGATCCTCTATAATATTAAACTTTTGCACACAAACAGGGAGAAGGAAATTCTGTCTCTTTGCATCGTATTTCTTGGACCTCCCCCATTAAAAAATATACTATCCACCTTGGGACATTTGGACCTACATCAGATGAAGAACTAATTTATGCCCAAATTTGGGCATAAATTAGTTCTTCGTCTGATGTAGGTCCAATCACTTCATCACAACTGTCCACTATTGCATCTTGTACGTTGTTTAATAGCATTGCAAAATGTATCAATTTGTGTACATTGTCGAGTGAGACATTATTCTCATTTACCCATTTGGAATTTGTCAATTTGGGTATCCATTCTCCTGATGAGTCAAAAGGTTTTGAGCTATGCTCAAAAAGGCTTGTTGTGCCTTTTCGAATTTTGTACAACCCTCTTAAATTTCTTACCATATCACCGTGTTCTTTTGAGCCATAAGCCGCTCTTAAAAATGCTTTTAATTCAGTCCATGTGTACTGAAAACTTCTGCATCTAAATGCTAAATCTCCTTTATTGAAATCTAACAAGGCTTTTGCCTCTATGAAAGCCTCTGTATCATCGTTAATTCCCTTGGCATTTAAATAGTTATTCACCCCCACAATAAAAATTTGCACTGGTTGGGAAAGAATGCCATCAACAATGCCTCGAAAAGGGCCAACTCCTGCATTTATGTTTGTTATTTTATGTACCAGTGTCTGGTTTCCACTTCTGTCGTCCATTTTGCTTTCTTTATGAAAACTCTTATACTTTAGGATTCACCCCGACCTCAGTAACATTGATATATTTATGCGCACACAAACCCCCTACCCAAAATTAATATTACATCATCCACCAATAAATGATAAAATAAACATGCACCAATCCAACAAACCATTATTTGCAACTAGCCGCTTCTCAGGTTTAAGGTTAATCAGCTGATTTAATTGTTACAAGGTCATGTTGGTATATAAAAAATGGGAAGAAAGTGAGAGAAGGAAAACGTTTTCTAATGCATTTTAATACCATAAAACCACAAATGTCCACTGAATCCTGAGGGACATCACATTAAATACACTTTTGGGTAAATTAACACCAATAAAAAGAAAAAAAAGAAAAAATAAACTTATACACTCTCGTCTTCATAGGTCCGAGGTCAGTACCCGGCTACACTTGCAACCGCGCGTAATTAATTCCCCTTATGATATAAATTCACTTTCCACCCCAGAAACACAGGAACACGTCTTTGCACTAAGAACAACTAAGATGACTACCTGCGGTGGCTACATTGCTTCTAATTCCCCTTATTAAGTGGTATGAATAACAAAGTCCTGTACTTAAAAAATGGCATTAGCCGGCCGGCCCCCTTAATGTACCTTTTAACCGCTGTCACCACTCTTAACAGGGAAAATCCCTAACGAGGTCAAATGACACTAGTTTAAACAAAATGAAACGAAACATTTAATTGGTAACATAACCTACCATTGTTTCATTGAATGCCCTCTCTGGAGTTGGCTGAAAGTCAAACTAGGCTAAGGTAAACTCTCGTGGTTAGAAAAATATAATTTTT